>NW_011888829.1:997939-1028559 GCF_000151845.1 Pteropus vampyrus | reverse complement strand
ACACACACACACACACACACACACACACACACACGTGTATATATATATATATAAAGAAATACATATTGCATTATATATATGTCAAGAAAACTCAAATATAAATGTTTTGTTTTTAAAATTTTAAGTGATCCGTGTTGCAGCTTGCTTTTCTCACTTAACATACTTTAAAGCTGATGTTGATACATATAATTAATTCCTGCTTATATTTATTCCTTTGCACATATGTGCCAATATTTTATTTATCCAGTCCCCTCTACGGTCACTACTATATGTTTTCCAGTAACACATCTCTTCCTATATGCATCTTTTGGAACAAAAGCTACTGCTTCTTGGGGACTGACCACTCATTTTCCATTTTAAAGGATACTTCCCAAACACCCCCCGGGGTGGGTGGCTGCACTGGGCCTGCCCCAGTAAACGATTCCCCTGATCTTTACCAACACTTGATCTTGTCAGAATTTAGGCACTTTGCCAATTCCAGTGGGTAAAAAATAGTACCTCTTTGTTTTAGTTGCCATTTTTCTGATTATCAGTATCCTCCTTTCTATTATTGTTTTTATTCACCAGAAAATCATGTTCCTTATAAATATTCTTTGATCAATTAGAATTATTTTCAATCATTAATATGTGTTCACATTTTTAGCTTCAATTCACCCTTTCTTTTAAGTAGGTTTATTTATGAGTAAATGGGGCATACTCTTCATTATTTAAACAAAAGTAAATTGTGAGGATTTGTCCCTAAATTATTTTTAATCATCTTATATTCAGACTATAACACTTCTGTGTGTATAACAGACCACAACTTACTCTTTGTAGCTCCTTAACATTTAGTAAATTTTCTAATAAAGACAAATTAAAAATTATACCATAAATATTATACTGACATTAAAAGCCCTGCAAAGAAATGGCACGATAAATTTGACCATTCTTGAAATGTCTTTAGGAACAATATTCTTGAAATACGTGGTCCTTAGGCTGAATCAATGACTATCAGGTAAGATGATGATAAACATATTACACTAACCTCGATTCCTAAGAGTAAGTCTGTAATTATCTACCATTAAACGGCTCTGCTCTCTTCAGGTAAATCTAGGAATCAGAAATGATCTTTCACTGAGGAAAGAAGACAGAACTACACAGGAAAATGTTACCCATCTACCATCTGCTTAAATTCTGTAATCTGATAAAGGCACATTTGAAAGTTCTAATGATTTAACTTTCCAAATTACTGAAGGTTTTATGAGTGACTGCAACCCCGGCACTTTATACAATGAGTATATGCTCTTATTTTGCTTATGCCCTGGGACTTTAGAATAAATTTTGGAAAGTAGTTAGAAAAGGTTACCTTCAACAGCATCTGGAAAACATTCAGGGGGCAGACTATTTTGAAATGAGGGTTTTGCAAAAGTACATTATTAATGGCCATTTAAATAATAGTCTATGGACTTTTTTTTTTTTTTTTTAGGCAAAGCAACCCTCGGTTGACCTCATAAATTGCAAGGACATTGTCAGTTTGCAATCCCTTATTTTTATTTTTTACACCTACAGTACCTGGTCGTCCTAGGAGGTCTCCTATCCAAGTACTAATCTTGCTTAGCTTCCGAGATCAGACGGGATCAGGCTTGTTCAGGGTGACATGGCCGTAGTAAATAGTCTATGGACTTTCTACTGCTCAGCCACATCTAGCTTGTTCTGTCCTTTGTGAAATGACGGTGGAGGACAGGGGAGGAGGAACCAGACATTTAAGTTTTAATAACTACAAAGGATGTCATTTCCAGTATATATATTAATATTTGAACATTCTTTTATCACAAATCTCTTTTAAAGCATCTGTTTCGTGGATAGAAAATCATCTTTTATCGCTGAGGAAACTGATGGGTTTTTTTGGGGAGATGAGTATCTCTTCGTGTTTGTTTATTCCTGGTTGCCTTCCCCCAACCTCATTGGTTTGGTCTCTCTCATTGGCATCAGAGACTTTCCTTCTGATGTCTGGTAAGCTACAAGATAACTTGTCTTCCTCAGATTGAGAGAGGGACTAAAAGCTGCCTGAAAGCTTTGGCATACAGATGGGCTTCGTGTTTTTTAACTTCCCTGCACAGTGATACAGGTGGAATCTCTGATATCACTACCTTTGGGTCCTTCCTCTTGGCTGGTAAGATTCTTCACAGAAGACTCTTCCAATCCCTTGTGTGAAGGGGAAGGTTTGGCTGCTAGCATTCTGGGAACCAAATAAAAAGAACAGTGCTGGGGAACTCTCCATTCATCGTTCAGTGAGCAGTCATTCGACCCTCCTGTTTTTGGTAAAGTGTCCACGTCCATGTCCCCAGTCCAGAGATATTTGTTTTCCCCTCTCCAGAGAATAAACTTCCAGTCTACTGCCAGGGTACAGATGGAGCAGTCACCCAGTGGCACAGAGCAGATGAGATTTTGAGAAGCTTTTTAGACAAGACTCTTCGTCTGTGTACCCTCCCTTTCCTGGAGGCACCTGGTACTGCCAGTTTCTGAGACTTGAGGATTCTGTGGTATAAATCAGGTTAGTTTTCATTTCCCCATTGCAAACTAATAACATAGCTTTTCTGGTCTAAGTCCATTATCGCTTCCCCATCTGCTTTCTAGCTTTTAAATGTTGTTGCTATTGTTTCCTTCCTCTCTGTTTTCTCTGTCCTCATATGTTCATGCTTAAAAAAATTCCTTTATTATAGTTTTAGTGGAGTTTCAAAGATAGCAAAAATGTGTCACCTTACCTGTAGCCCACATAGCTATTTTATTTATTTTTACTTTATTTTTAACTTTATTGTTATAAAATACATATGACATAAAATTGGCCATTTAAAACATTTTTAAGTGTACAATTCAGTGGCATTAATACATTCATAATATTGTGCACCCCCTCCACTACCTATGCAAAATTTTTTATTACCCCAAACCCCGGTTGTTTTTTCTTTAATTTCTTTCAGCAATGTTTTGTACTTTTCAGAGTATGATATTTTATCTCCTTGGTTAAACTTATCCCTTATTTCACTCTTTTGGATACTATGGAAATGGAACTATTTTCTATTTTTTTAAATTAATTAAATTAAAAATTAAATTTATTGGAGCAACACTGGTTAATAACATTACATAAATTTCAGGTGTATGACTTTATAATACAACATCTGCACACTCTACTGTGTACTCACCAGTCTCCGTCCGCCACCTGTGTTTGACCTTCTTTACCCACTTCGTCCTTCCCCACCCCCTTCTCCTCTGGTAACCACCATACATACATAGCCATGATCTACATTCACAGCCAGATACACTCATTATACAGTGAGCATTACTTAAAAATGTAAGCAAAGTATTTCAGAGTACATAAATACTATAAAGGTTTACAATTATAGATCCCAAACTGTAAAACAATGGAAAAATATTGCCTCTTCACTGACTGTCCCCCAGATTCCAGAACTATTCCAATTTGATAGCGTTCTTTTCTACTGTCGTTTCTTGTCTTAATACTGGCACTGTTTCTAAAAATATTTTTATTACTATTCTTTGCTGCCTCTGTTTAGAGCAAAAGCCTTTCCTCCTCTATTATCCTTTTATTACTTTGTTGACTGTTTTTCTTTTCCTTGACATTTCTGTCTTAGTATGAGAAGGATTTGGCTTCTCTTTTTTCTGAAAGGGAGTAGTAATACTCAGTTGTGTGTAATCCTTCATTTTTTCATTTCACAGATATGTATTGAGTACCTATCATAGGCCAGACCCTGTTCTAGGCAGTACGGATAAAACAATGAACAAAACATTGCTCTCATAAAGCTTGTATTCTAGTGGGAGGGACAGGCAATAAATATGTCAAATGGAGTCTGGTATATTAAAAACGAAAACAAAGACAGGGCTATAGAGAGTGACAGGGTTGGGTAGGGATATTAGTTAGAATATAAGGTGATCAGCTTCTTTTAAAAGGTGACATCTGAACAGAGATATAGGGAGCAGCTCTATGGAGATTTGTGGTGTGAGTATCCCAAAGAGAAAATAACAAGTGCAGAGGCCTTGAGGAGGGAGCACGCTTGGTGGAGGGGAGCAGAAAAAGCTTTGTTTCTTGCTCCTTGTTTACTATTTTTGCCATGGTTTACTCTTCACAAGATTCTGGTATAACCCTTCAGATTTGAACAGACTCAGATTCTAATTTATATGAAAGGCTGAGATTATTTTGAGTCCAGTGGATAAATGGAAATGTTATTGTTAAGGTAATAATTTGCTGCAATAAGCATTTTGGCTGAACAAAGACTTGCAAGCAATCTAAATTACAGATATATTGCTTAGTTTTGAGACAGAAAGGATAAAACAGTGAGAAGATTTTAGAGCCAGATCTGGTTTTGAGTCCTGGTTCTATGCTTACTTGCTGTTAAGTGATCTTGCATCAGAGTTCTAGATGTTAGTACATATACACCCTTTTAATCTAATGTTATAATGTGAAAGTATCATAGTGATTATGGGAAAAGATAATGGCTTGGGAAGCAGAAATTCTGAGCTAAACATTTTTGTTGCCACTTATTAAATATGTAGTCTTAGACAAGTCATTTAAAAGTCTTAGTTTCCTTATCCGTAAAAAGAAAAAATACCTACTTCATAACATTATAGTGACATAATGACCTATACATGTGAAAGACAACTGTGTACTATAAAATGTTAAATTAAGATACACATATTTTTTAACTACCCATAGAGCTTTCAAATATATTTTACTCAAAATTTTTATCTAAGCACTTTCAAAATTTACTTAATTTTACCTTTTGCTTTACCTATTCATTTGTAGTTAAGAACTGCATGCAAAATTTATTCTTCGAGGTCAGTTTCCTATTTTGGCCTATGGTAAACTTTATAAAGTTACTTTTTATCTTTTAAATTACACAGCAAAATTCAATGGGTATGAACAACTCAACTTGAAATTCTCAAAAAGGATCAGAATGCAGATTTTCATTTTACTTTATTTCATGTAGATGACCATTTTGCAATCGAAAATATGGGCACTTGGAGAAAATAATCTGAAAGGATAATTAATATTTATTTTATATACTTCAGTAACTGTTAATGACTAGTATTTTTTTGCTTGCCTATCTTTGTTTTCTTAACCTATATTGCTTATTAGCTAAATCACTGCATGCAAAACATAAATTTGCGGTCATATTTGTTATCAATATTTTACATATAGTCTTCAAGACTGTAGTAGAGAGAGA
Source organism: Pteropus vampyrus (assembly GCF_000151845.1). Classification (NCBI taxonomy): domain Eukaryota; kingdom Metazoa; phylum Chordata; class Mammalia; order Chiroptera; family Pteropodidae; genus Pteropus; species Pteropus vampyrus. The sequence continues at coordinate 1,023,343 of NW_011888829.1, read as the reverse complement.
CTATTTTATTTCTAAGTATCATATTGTTAGCTATTCGTTAAAAGCAGCCATATGTTGCTGAACAAGAATTTACAAGGCAATCCTAAAGCTAAAATCTTTAAAACACCCTCAATGGTCTTCAACAATAATTTACACGAGATTTAACAGAATGGAACTTACTCCATGCCCTGTGCAGTCTGCCGTGCAATATCTATAAGTTTGATCATCTCAAATTTGGTCTCAATGATGTGGAGGTGGTGATATAAGCTGGAGCCCTCACACCACTGGGTAACAATAGCCAGCTGTGGCTTTGTTGAATAGCCCATGAAGAGTAGGATATTCACATGTCGCGTTTTCCTGTAAAAAGAAATGTGACAGTAAACAGTAAACATTGATATACTTCAGCATATATTAAAAAAGAGACAGAAGCAGTCTACTTATCAGTAAGATGTTGCCAGAAAAAGGTATTTGTAAAAAAAGGCAACAGAAGGATAAATTTAGAAGGGACTTTAGTAAATTTCTAGTCTAACATTTTACTTTTTTTCAGAAATATCTTTTTTAATATACCTGAGGTTGCTTAAATATCTTCAATTATGGGAAGCTTATTACTGAGACTGAAGGCTATTTCCCACCATTTTTTTTTTTAAGTGGTTCTAGTATTAGGCAGTTTTTTGGGGTTGAGAAAAAAATCATTTTCCTACAATTTCCACCACCGGTTCCCTGTCTTGCTCTCTGGAACAAACGAGGGTAAGTGTGTCCCCTCTGGACCAAAACAGCCTCCTGTGGGCCAAGTATCCTCACTTCTGTCCACCACTTTTCCTGAGTCACAGGTTTAAAATCCTCCTCATACAAGTTGTCCTTGCCTGGACATACTTTAGTTGTTGGTGTTCTTCAAGTTCCAGAGCATGACATAATCTCTAAATGTGCTCTGATAAAATTACAATTTTCCGAGTATTATTTTCATATTTGGAAGCATTATTTCTCATAATCGCATACTACATTTTCATTAATTCACTCTAGGCTTAGTTCTTCTATCAGCTGTACAATATAATATTGTATACCACTTACAAGAATATGGCAAAAGACAAAATATACTCAAACTCTGTTTTATCCATTTTAAGTAAGTCTGTAGAGCTAACAGGAGCTACTACTGGAAAACAGGAGCTAATGAAGATAACTTCTCTGGAAAACAATAATGCACACAAACTCACCTGAGTACTCCTACTTCATTTTTGAAGGCCTGTAACTGCTGAGGTGTGGGTGCTGTCACATTCAACATCTTCACTGCCACATCACCTAAAAGGTAATTGTCATTCCAAATGTTATCTGATATTTTAAATTTAAAAATACAAAAAACTCTCGGGTATTTTCACTAATTACCACAGTCTTAAATTCATACCATTATTAAACTGTTTTATGATTTAATAAGTTATACTATAAGTTCCTTAACTGCATTAACTTTCTAGGGATAAAAACTAAAATAACAATGACACTCTCAGACTAGTATTTCAATATACCAATCCAAAAAAACAGCCAATTTTGTTTTTCTCCTAGAAATTTAGTTTAACCAATTAAGCACCCATAGTACTTCTCTGTTTTTTTTTTTTTAACAATATTAAATTAGATGCATTTACTAACTGAATATTAAAACTACATGTGATAGGTACGATGGAGCTTGGCTAAAATAGAAAACTACAAAACTTTTTTATCAGAGTAGTTAACATTTTTAAAAAGTCTATAGATCACTTATTGCTTTTGCTTAGAAAAGTTATTGAAATTGTAATCATAATTAAAAAAATAACTTTATATGAAACGGGAAGAACTCATATATACTGCCAGTGGGTATGTAAATTGGTACAACTACTTGAAACACTGTTGGCAGTAACTACTAATACTGAACATATGTACATCCAGTGGCCTCACAATTCTTTCCTAGCTATATACCAAGCAAAAATGGACACATATGTTAATCACATGATATGTATGCACTAAGAGAATTCAGAGCAGTAGCATTTGTAATAGCCCCAAACTGGAAACTATTCAAATACTCATCACACAGCAGACAGAAAAGGGAATTATTTTAGAGTCACACAGTGGAATACTATACAGAGCATGAATGACCTACAACTATACACTATAATAAGATAAATCTTATAAACAATGTTGAGTGAAAGGGGCCAGACACAGAAGAGTACATGCTATGTGATTTCTTTATAGGCAGGATAGGGTCATCCCTGGGGAAGGAGGACATGAGGACAACTTCTACAGCACAGGTGTTGTTCTGTTCATTGAGTACAGATGTGTTCACTTTGTGAGAGTTCAGTTACTTGTACACTTATATGTACTTTTTGCCACGTATATTATGCTTTGATATAATTAAGTTATTTTTTGTGGTTATCAAAGTAATACAGTGCTCACAGTAAAAAAAAATTAAACACTGAAAGCATAAAGCATAAAGAAAAAATCATGTCACTCAGAAATGACCACTGTTAATTAATATGCTGAGGTATATCCTACTAGGCTTTTATATTGTATCAGCGTGATTTATGAATACATATGAAAAGATAACCTCAAAAGATATGTACTTAAAAACTGTTTTTAAAATTGTTATATATATTTCTTTGTTGCACCATAATATGGGATATTATACATGCTGCTTTGTAAAATTTATTACATCGCAGACACCTTTCTATAACAATAAACATAAATCTATCATATAAAATCATATATAGAGGTTATAAATTTACCTAATACTCTATTAATGGGCATTTATATTTATTTCCATTTTTCATTAATATTAAATCTCTAATGAATATCCTTGCATGCATATCTGCTTATTACTGTCCAATTACTTCCTCATTATGAAGGTCTACAAAAGGAATTGTTGGTTCGATATACATAATGCCAAACTGCCCTCCAGAAAATTTTTAGTAATTTAATTTCCCACCAGCAGTATTACAATCACAACTCTACATATAATGAATTAAAAAAAAAATCTTTGTCCAACTGAGAGGCAAATAATGATGTCTATTTTTTTGAATTTGCAGCTCTCTGATAACAAGTGAGGCTGAACATTTTTTATGTTTCCTTGTCATTTTTTCTTTTGGTAAGTAGACTTTTAACATGTTTACTTGTGGTTTATAATACAAATAAAATTATCAGCAGAAAAATTATCAGAGGAAAAAAATATCTTGGAGACTAGTTCACCTGAAGAATCATCATCATCTTTAAAAATTATTTCTTTAATATAATGATAGGAGCCTTGGTTGTTATGAATCCAGTTTTTATTTCCCATAATTTATTGGAAACATTTGCAGGACTCTTGAATATGATCAAAAAAGCTTAATAATGCCAACAGTGAATACTCTCTTTAACATTTTTTTATAAAAGCTATTAAACATATCCTATTACTATAACTTGCGACAAGGTCATCGTACTACATACATACCATGCCACTTTCCTTTGTAGACTGTCCCAAATGACCCAGATCCAATTCTTTGTCCCACTGTGATCTGCCCATCAGGAATCTCCCAATCATCACTTGAATCCCGTCTACCAAGTGTTTTCTTGATAAAAATAGTGCAAAGTCAAGCCAAAGCAAATAAAAAAGGAAAACTTTATGTTTCACACTAAGTACATTCATTTAGGCCTGAAAGGGACATATGTTAGGAAGAAATATGGTCTTTTAAAGAAAAAAAAAATACTCTGGAGGAATAATAATTAGAAGTATGATTCTCACAATACAGAACATAAACTGTAGACCTAAGCTAGTATTAGAATAAAAAAATTTATTAAAAAATAGAAATTTATTGGGTATTACCAGAAATATGTATTACTAAAATCAATAAAATAGCCTTTTATCATCTGGAGGACTATTAGGGGCAAGATAAGTACTATACATTTGTGACTAGTTTTGATTCCAAAAGCCCAGAATTTAAGTTAACTTATTTTTACTATGGTAACTGCTAATTTATCTACTTACTCTCCCAGTAGTAAATTGTTAAATTTCCTCAAGTATCTTATCTGATCCAGCCTCTCAAAACAATTATCCACATACACAATCACTTTGGTAGGGTAAAGGATCCAGCTATCTGACATATACTGTTAGTATACATTGCTAAAATTAAATTATTAGTTTTTAATTTAGATTTCTTTTGCAGCAGAAACTTATTCTTTCAAATAGTGAAGTATGTCATTTGGTAGATACTTGAATTTAGGACCAACCCTTTACAACATACATGCCTAATAATGCTTCCTAAAATATTAGCTTACTTTTTCCCTTATCTTAAAAACAGAACACTACAGTTGACTCTTGAACAATGTGGGGTTTAGGGGTGTCAGCTCCCCACCTCCTGCAGAGTCAAAAATCCACATATAATTTTTGATTTCCCCCAAAACTTAATTGTCCCGTGGTATCCACTGGGGATTGGTTTCACAACCAATACTGTGTTCGATCCTCGCTGGCCGAATCATGGATGCGAAACCCGGGAATACGGAGGGCTGACTACTGACTGAAAAACATCCATGTGTGAGTAGACCCAGTCAGCTCAGATCTGTGTTATTCAAGAGTCTACTGTATTCTTACTTTTCCCAAACTGCCTTTTACTCAATTACATTAGAGTTGAGAGCAAGAATCTGTGTTGTTTGAATATGCTTCAAGCAAAAAATTACCAGATCTTAAATTTATTTGATTATGGGAATTCTGTGTCACATATGGACATGACCAAAATATCTAAAAGGTGACATTACATTTGGCTATGACTTCTATACAGAAAGAACTTAGAGGAAAAAAGATATTATATCCTCTTACCATTCGATTCCTGTCTTCTGAGGAAGAAGATGATTTCCGTTCCCGCTGAGGTCCTGGAGATTTCTGCAATGCTTTCACATTAGTGAGTGAGCCAGGTAATGAGGCAGGGGGGGTGGCAGACAAACCTGTGGTTGATCCTAAGTTAGTGAAAGGAAAAATGTATCCATTAAAGGAAGATCAAGTATGTTAATTTATTGGGGGCAGAGGGTGGGGGTTGATTTAGATTTATTTTAAAAATGCAGTGAATGTTCAAGTATTGATCTTTTAAAAAGGACAGGCCAAAAAGGGGCCTCGTTTGGTGATTAGTACTATAATTTTTTTAGTTCTTTGGCCATTGACCTTTAAAACATCTGATTACAGATACACACTTTGCTTATTGGTACATATTCTAAAAGAATCTCTCTAAAATAAGAGATGAAACCAAAAATTACTCCCAAAGTTCTGTTTCTTTAATTTAAAAAATCAAAAGGCAAAATCAATTTAAAAGCCCATATAAAAAATATACTTTTATTTTGTTACTCAGCAGCCAATCAATATAAAAAAAGATGGAAATCCTCAAATGAAAATATATTCTAACAATGACCTTAATGTTGAAAATACCTCACTTTTTAATATTATCCACTAAACAAATATTCTACTGCACATTCTACACTACCTAAGAGTGAGAGATACTGGTCAGTTTCCTTGTTTCCTTGAGGCTTATTCTACTAAACAAAGATTACCTGTTGCCTGCAGAATTTTAATGTAAACAAAGCCATGCAAGTTTCTCAGGACTCTGAAAAATCCCTGCCTTTATAAAATGAGAGCGAAATAAGTGATATGGCCTCTGAGCCAAGGTTCTACAAATGGAAATGTTCTATCAGCCATGTGAGCCCAAGGGGTGCATTCTTTGAAAGTACTTAGTTGGCAAGGTTGCATGCCTTTCTGATGGGTATTTTTCCAAATGCTGGCTCAGTGGCAATGATTCTAAGTTCATGTACAGTAGGACTTTGTTCGGAAGGGTTCAAGGCAAAGAGTCCTAATGGGGCCTACGTACAGTTAAGTAGGACTGAGATGTCAAATAATATTTGCATCTATGGAACAAAAAGACTCCAGGAGAATTTTTTAAAAAATGATTACTACTTGGGGTTGGCGGGGGAGGGAGTGACTATCTTTCCAAGAACAGGAATACCAATGGCAACATTTAAATGTTAAATCTGTGTGGAAATTTTATCATTACTACATCACCTATGTTATCATGTGGAATTCCCATGATCTCATGTATAATTTTCTAAAAGAAAATGGTATCTGGAATGTCTATTAACTAGAGCACATTCCATTTTCTACATTTCATATTAATATTTTCAACACCATAAAGCCTTAACTTTGCAATTCTGATCTACTCAGTACTGTATTCTATTATTTATTTTGATTACATTACTCAGTACTGTATGATTTCGAGCCCATTCTATGGATTTTCTGAGAAACAGTTGGGCTGAGAGTAAAAATCTGAACCACCTCCACACATTCAGAAAAAGTAACAGACACTAAGTAGCAAAAGCCAGTAAACATAATTCTTTAAAAATATTTATAGCAAGACATTTCTTTCAATTTTGACTTAAAATTTTAAAGATTAGTTTAACCACTAATTAAAGTATGGCAAGAAAAATGGTAGAGTAAAATTATACTGCTAACTTTTTCCTTATATTAGGTCATAACCGAAAATATTAATCTTCAAATTTTCGGAAGCTACAATATCCCTAATATATTAAAAATCATCTTTAAAGCTCCCTACCTTTGATATAATATAAAATACACAAAATAATTAAAAAAATATATAAAATATACGTCTTACATTTAAAAAGTACACTGCTGATATTACAAAAAAAATAAAGCCAAAAGTCTAGTATAAAATCTCATAATAAGGATTTCCATTTCCATTTTTACTTTAAAAAAACCCCCCACAAAACTTGATAACAAATATTAAGTCATCAATATTATCACCTAAATGGATGAAAATAAAAGAAATTCAAACCGGAAAACCCCTCCCACACACATTATTTATTGCCACCCACTGAGTTTAAGAAGTTATCAAGACCAAAAAGTAACTAATGTAACAAAAAACAAGATGGAAATAACAGATTTTTCTTGCTTTTAAAATTTATGACAGACAGCATACAGAAAGCTTGTGGTAGTGAGTATGTGTGAGAAGCACATTCAGAGCATTCCAGCCAGGCCAAGCAGAAATTTAGTACTGAAAACTCTCACACTTACAAACACACGCTGTGAGGGTGAGGCACAAACAGTATCTGTAGTTCATATTTAGTTTGCTTTGGGTGAAAACAAGAAAGAAGAGCCCAACTACCTCTGAACACTGGGCCAGGCTCAAAATCAAACACTATTTCACTGGGGACAGAATGTAGGAGGGGACTGGGAGTCCGGGATTGGTATTTCCGAAGACAGCGCATCAGCTGGTTCAAAGGGGCTGTTAGAAGAGAAAGAGAGGGGCAGGCAAACACAGGAAGACAGACACACAGAAGAAATGAAAGAAGTCATGGGGAATAAATAAGATGAGTCGAAGCCTGCTTCACAAAATAATTCTGGATGTTTTATAAACTGCTTACTTTCATAAAATCCCAATGATTTTTTAAAAAGTGACTCATCAAAAAAGGAAAGAAATGCCACTTCATTTTAGGTACTAAGCAGGCAGTTATTATGACTAAGTTAACTCTGTGATGCTAAAATGATGGCAACATTTAAATGCTGAATGTACTGGGCAAAATTTTCAAAAGCCACAGCTACTAACACATATGAAAAGTCAAACTAGCAGCAACATTAATTGGTGGGTTCATGGAATAACAAACAGAAAACTTTTATTACTATGTGTTATAGTAAATACTAAGTCCAAAATATATAATGCAGGGTTATTATTTTGGTAGCTTCACAGGTACATAGAAACATAACAAAAGATGGTTTATACAATGTTTATTCAATATAAAATATCCTTGAGTTTGGGCTTAGGTATTTTAAAGTTACTGTAGGTCACAGGGACAAGACCAACTCTAAGTAAGATAAGCAAGTATTGCAGGTCTTCCTTATTAGACAGAAGACAGCTGAAAAGGGAGCATGGAGAACCACCTGGAAGAAAACTTTAAGACAGTTTCAAATATCATCTGTTGGAAAACATTATGTGGGGCTAAATTCTTATTTAAAAAGTATTTTCTTAATCAATGTTTTCTTATGTCCTCCTTTTTTACTGGGTACTAGAGTGAATATGAGCTGAAAATTCTGTAAGAAATCTCAATTTAATTTCTCATTTGCTTATTTTATTTACTGAACTGAAAAAAGGCAACTGGGCTTTTCTAGTAGGAGGTCCATTCTTTAAAAAGTACATTTCAAACCCTTGTAGTAGGCTGAGGGGATCTGGTTGACAATATTTAACAGGCAGTCCAAGGGATTTTCCCTAAGAATGACTTATGAAAGCCAAGTTTTAATGGATTCCAAGCTCAATCTTTAAGTACTAGTGGAGGTTTCCAAAGGAAACCATTTCCAGCTTTGAAGATGGTCTGGAATCAGTAAAGTGGGTAAAATAACTAAGAATCTCTCTTTGATAGCAACCATTTAAAACTGTACACGGTACATTTAAGATTCCTTTTTATGTACCCTCTTTTTCTCTACTCAAGTTATAAATTAGTTAAAATTTTATTAGAGATAAATGATCAATACTAAAGAAAAACAAAAAAGTTTGGGTTTTCTCTACACATTTTTCTCTGTGTCTGTGTTTCATGAAAGAAGCAAATATAAAAGAGACAAGCAGCAAAGCAGTTGCATTTTTCTCTGAGCTTTTTTTTTTTTAATTGAAATCACCACTTACCTCCATCACTACGAAACCCTTGGTCTCTAATCAAGTCCTACAAATAAATAGTAATGTACATTTTATTCAAAGCTTATGGTAAGAAACTAATAACAACACTGAATTTTCCACTTCCACTAAGCATTAACAGAAAGGTTAATTCAAAATAATAACTGTCTTATAATTACTACACAAAACAGAAAGTATATAAAATTAGCTAGTGAACATGATAAAACCGAAATTTTGAAGCACTTGCCAACCTAACCCTATATTGAAGGGATTATTAGTCCTGATCAAATGTTGAAATCCATTTCAGGCCATTCAAATCCAATGGCTGTATCAATTCTTAAAAAAAAGTTCTACTGGCACATATTAAGAGCCATAAAATGTTCATACCCTTTGATCCTGTAATTCCACTTCTGGGAATTTTTCCTAAGGAAATAATTCAGAAGAAAAAATGATATGCACAAAGATGTTTAGTGCAGCATTATCCATCATACTAAAAAAATCAGAAATAATTATTTCCCTCTTATAGGCATTTAGACATATTGACTAAGTAAATTATAATGTATCAATTTAATGAGTATTATGGCAGCTACTAAAACAATTATGAAGACTGAATCATGAAAGATGTTTACAATATAATAAAACAATACAAAATTAAATGTACACTGATTACAATCATAAAAATATGAATAGGGACACACTAGAAGGGGAAAAAACACAATGGCTCAAACAAGGCTTTTGTTTTGTTAGGCTTTATTATTAAATTATAGGTTTTTACAATAATGTTGGAGGTAGGGGGAAAAGTCTACTGGTAACGCAATGCAATTTGGACCTTAATAGGCAGAACTTAGATTAGTTTGTTTACCTAGTGTAACTTAAATGTGAGGGATTGAATGGCCCCAAATGTCTCTAAATAGGTTCACGGGTTCTTTGCAAATAGGCGGTTTTTTGTTTACAGGCTAAAAGAAAGTGAATTCTTTAGAAATGTATTTCTATCATGTTCAATGTATTATATAAAGCCTTCAACATTTTCTACAAAATATCAACGAATACTCATATACTTGCAAACAAAGTGCTAGGTGTTAGGGGTTGTGTGGCTACCAATAAATGCAACACTGGTGGTCTCACTAACTTTCTTAGTTCTAGAGAGCTTATAATCTAAGTGGGAATAAGATGTACACACATGAAAACAAAATGATAAAAGAATAATAGCTTAAGAAAACAATAAAAGAGGTGCCAAAGTTGCTTAGTTAATTGCTAAATAAATGATATGGGTGAAAAGATTTTAGTGCTATACAAGTTCAAAGGATAACTAACTAACTATAGAACTTGGTCATTGGTAAAGCATTTGAAGAGATGGGCTATGAATTGGGGTTTGAGGAATAGACAGGAATGTAGAAAAGAAAAGCAGAGAGCCTTCTAGACAGGGGAAAAAAAAAACAAAAACAAAAACAGAAGACAAAGGCGGAAATGCCACATCTCTTTCCTTTTTGCTGCATCCGCCCTGTAACTCCCCACAACCATGGATCTGTCAAATTTGGCTTTCTCCATTCTTATAACTTACTAGTAGTACCATCATAAGCTTTCATTTTTCTATCTCAAATATGTTCAGGATTTTAAAAATTTATTTACGTTTTTAACTTCTTTCAACAATGTTTTATAGTTTTCAGTGTACAAGTGTTAACACTTCTTTGTTAAATTTATTCCTTAGTATTTTCTTTTTAATGCTATTGTAAATGGAGTTGTTTTTTAATTTCATTTTCAGATTGTTTATTGCTAGAGTTTATATAAATACAACTATTTTTTGTATCCCGAAACCTCAATGAATTCATTTATTAGCTTTAATATAGTTTTTTTTGTGTGGATTCTTTAGACTTTTCTATATAAGATGTCATCTGAAAATAGTTTTACTTCTTAAAAAAAAAATAAAAATAAAGCTTCCTGACAATCTCTTGACAATCTTTCTACTTGTTCTAGGTTAAACAGGATCTTCTAATAGTCTAATACTGGCTATTTCAAACTTTCCCCCAATCTCCTATAGTTCCTTCCTTATTTATGTATCTTCTCTTTAGCATGATAGAGAAAACAGAAGCTTTCAAAGAACTTTGTCCTGCCTAATATCTACAAATATTTGCACAGTAATATTAGCCATAATTTCTGAATTCTTATTATGTGCCAGGCTTAATAAGCATTTTCAAATCACTACAAGAAAAAGATATCATTAGCCTCAAGGTTAAGTCATTTCCCCAAGGTCGCACTGCCTGTGAAGAGCTGGAGAGCTAGCTTGCTAGCTGTGCCTATCTTTAAATCCTCATAACTTCTAAGGAACACTGCTTCCAAGTTCAGGGAACTTTACTACATCAATTATTCTCTCAATTGTCATCCTCAACCTCTCTCTTCATTGCCTATACCTCAAATGTTTACTGGGGTTGCATTTTTTACTCTCTTTTCAACTTATTAATATATACTCTTTGAGTAATATCACTTATACCCGTTACCTGATTCATGCTAATTATCCTGAAATCTGTATTTCTACTTGAGGTTCTAATATTCAACCAGTGAAGTCCCGTAGTCATCTTAAAGTCAATAACTCTAAAATAAAAGTTATCATTTTCATTTCTACAAACCCTGTTCTACTTTCTTTGGTATTTCTTATCGTAATGAATGGAATAAATACAATCTATCTGCCCAAACCAGAAAAATATGGGCATTATCCTCTACCTTTCGTCTCTTTCTCCTCTATTACTGATTATATAGCATAAGGCCAGGTGTTACTCTATTTCAATCATTAATCCGCTGTGTGATCTTGGGCAAGTTTCTTAAACCACTCTAAACCTAATTTTCTTAAGAGTAAAATAATAATAGTACTTAACCCACGAGTCTTTATGAAGACAGAATAAGGAAATTTATGTAAAGTACTTAGTACCTGGCATACAGTAAGCATTCATAAGTAGCAGCCTACTTTCAATATCATTCCTAACAATCTTCCCTATCAAACTTCTCACTAATTCAAAAGATTTTTCTAAAATATGGTGAGATCACTTTCTCCCCCACTCAAAAGTGTTTTAGGCTTCCCACTACCAGCTGCTATGGAGACCTGAGAGTAATACACAGTGCCTTTCAGTTGAACTCTACCTACCTAGTTTCGTCTTCTACCATTCCCTACCCTTCTCCTGAATCCTAACCTCCTACAGTTTCAACCGTTAATTACATCCCATGTAAAAATATTTCCGTATTTTTACACATACTACTTTCTTAACAAATGCCCTTCCTTCCTAAAGCCCCAACCAACTACTGTACTTAATAAACTCCTACTCATTCATCTTTTACAATCTGGGTTAAAAGTTGTCCCTTCTCTACTAAATATTCCTAGATCCAACCAGGCAGAGTTTATCACCCGCTTCGATAAACTATCACTATATATTTTTGTGATTATTTATATATATGTCTGATTCATCCATTATACTATGACCTCCTTGAGGGCAAAGACTGTGTGCTAATTCATCCTTAATTCCCAATTTTGACACAGTGCCTATCTATCCCAGAGTTGATATTAAATCTTGTTTATTGGAATAATAAATAATGATTAAAATTGAATTAAGTGATGATGAGACCAGAGAAGACACATTTAAAAAAATGATTAAAACCTAATGACAAACTTTACATGACAAAAAAAACCCCCACAAAATTCAAGATGTGTATAGAGATGGAATACAGTGGTATAATCAAGAAAGTAAAGAAGATAAAAGGTAGCTTTACATGTCAAATATATAAAGTAATGATTAGTCTTTAAGGTTTATTTAACTCAACGTTGTACTTTTAGAAATTTAGGTAGAGATTTCAAATTGATGTAAAGATCTGCGATTGCTTTCTTATTTTTTCTTTACCATAAAATGGCCAGTGGATTATCTGTTAAATAAATGAAGACTTTTACAGAGATGATGTCATAGGGAAAAAAAAATCAGAATAACTCTAATTTGGCACCAGTTAAGTATTTAATGCCATCAGAGAAGATGACAAGGCTTTTCTGATCTATAATTCATAAAAGTCTATCACTTATAATAACTGTGATAAACGAAAGATGGCACTTATTTCTGATCTATATTATAATTGTAGCAGAAAAATAAAGAAATACACTTGAACTTTTTCAGTTCTAACAATGTTGGATACTTACATCAATATTGACAGGCTCTATTGTGTTTATATGCACATTTGGAGCTGATGAAGACCGGTCTCGTTGTCCAAACTGATTTCGATGATCTTCATCTGCTGGTCGGAAAGGCTGTGGAATTGGAATGGATTTTGAAGGAGACGGACTGGTGAGAATTTGGGGCCTGGAAAAATCAAGTCATTGGAAGATAAGGCTCAGAGCAACTTTATAGATATAATAACGTAAAAAAAATGGATGACATAAAGATTTCCTTATTTTCATATTCTCAAATAAAATCTTTACAATAAAGCATTAAAAACCCCAGCAGTAATGGATTTTAAAAGTATTAGTTTAAAAAGCTAAGATATGCCTACAGCTTTGACTGACACCGCTGCTTTTGCTCCAGCAGACCCTCCAGAGATGGTCGATAATAAGAAAGAACACTGATTCGTATCCAGAAAACTCCAGGGAAATCTATAAATGGCTAGAAATTACCTGGGGCTAAATAGCTGAAGAAACTCTTGTCCTTTAAAGTTACACAAAAATGCTCTAGGTAGGGACTGAATGAATAAAATCTGCCATTTTTTTTCTACCTTTGTCATTTCTTGATAGCTGAAGTTACTAAAATGAAATTTTTATGCAAAGTATTAGGAAATTATAAATATTTTGAGAATATACATGTGTAATTTAAAACTTAAAAGATATACCTGTTGCTTTATACAAGAGTTGAATTAAAATCCTGAACAATAGCAAAAGACCATTTCCAAATTCAAAAGATGATCCTTATAGTGTCAATTTCATATTTAGAAATTTTTACGATGCCCAATAACTGACACAAGAGACAAAGAAGAATCACATATTAAGCATTAAAAGAATTATTTTTAAAAATTGCTTTTTGGTGAAACCATCAAAATAGGTTACAGAGTGACCTATATTTTGGTACTGTAGATAAATAAGAAAATCAATGATCTCTTATCACTGGCCCTAAAATAAATCACAGAGCACTCTAAAGTTTGAGAGTAGGTTGTAAACAGCTATGCTCCTCAGAAAAGATATCCAAGGGAGCAGAGATGTGAGTATCACTTGAAAGATGAGGTATAGCTGTCTCAGTGAGCTCCATTAGGACCAATGAATGACTCAGTCTAACAGAGACAGGTTATCATTCAACCTTACCTTATGCAAACTCTGTAATCAGTATTATTTAGTGGTTATTAAGACACAGACAGAAAGACAATGTTGAGGGAATAAAAAGACATTTTGTGAAGGGAGAGGATTTAGAGAGGAATGACAAGAATATATAGTAGAAAAGAAATAGATAAAGGTTTAAAGGGCCAAAAAAGTCAAATAGTGACAAAAAGCTTGTGAATAAAGCATGTTAACAGAACCCAAACCATACTAGTTTATAGTTTGACTTCTCTGAGGCACACTATTAAGGCTAGCGAAATAAATTTTGCCTTTATCTGTTCATATTAATTAATAAATTCACAAAAAACTGAAATAAAAATAATAAAATATTACTTTAAAAAGTTGGTATCAGCCCAGTGTAGGTTAAGACTGATGGAACTGGCCTTTACGAAAAGCAGTATGCTCCACTGGTCTTTTTTATTTTGACTGTTGAAAAATTTTTAGTCTGTGACAGAGCTGTATTTTTGCTTTAGACAGCCAAATATACGTCCTTTGCCAAAAGATTTTAGAAGCAAGTAAAAAAAAAAAAATGTAAAAATGACAATATTAGTTTTTTAAAAGAGTTTTAGAAAACGCAGTTTTTTAAAAGGCTATTTGTAGGCTGATCTGAAGTCTCAAGGCAATAACATACTTTAAGGTAGGACTTGACGGTGAAAAACCCTAATTTAACAACTGTATAAGACAGTCTAATTAATATGATTGCTTTGGTGTAGGCATAAGTGACAGCAAATCATTCTTGAAACTCACTGAATTGCGAAAGTGGTATGTAGCACATATCAAATCAGAAATATGTAAGCAAAGGACATCGTATCTAAAGAAAAGAATGAATATACTAGGAAAAAAGATATCTTCCTATTCCACAAAACCAGAAAGACTATAATTTGGCAGTTGGTATCTACCACCACCCATGGAAAAGTATGTGCTGGTCCACAAAGTCAATTCATCTAGCATTGAGGGCAAGTATATTCTCATTCTGAAGAACACTTCAAGTTACTGATCCTGATGTCATTAAATATCTGATCCATGTCCTAATTCATCGGTAACAAAAAAGTCCCGGATTATAATTTGGTTTCTCATAAATGTCTTCCAAAAGCAGAGAGAGTGTTGGTCCATCCAACAAGAAGTTTGGTTTATGTAACGGGCATATCTGAATTAGTCTTTCTGATTTGGGTTAATGTAAACCAGCAATGTCCCTAACTCTCATCCTTTCTGAGAACTGATAAAACTGAGTGTCCACACTGGGAAGTCTTTACCTAGACCAAGGCAACTTATACCCCATGAATCATACTAGCGGTCCGCAAACTGGCTTTCTTCTGATACCTCTACCTATCTTGCAAACCTCTTTAAAGCAATACCAAATAATAAATAAAAGTAATTTTTTATCTCTAACACCCTTTAGCAAATTACCAGTTAGTTTGGATCTCATTTTTAATATATAATATTAAAAAATTTGAAGCAAAGTGACTACTTCTGTTCAGCAACATGCAAATTTTTCAATGCTGACTTATAAATTTATACATTCCATAGCATTTTTAAAAAGTAGAAAAGTAGGTACCTCTAACTTTTTATTCAAACTGGGCAATGCATCACTTCTGCAGTATGTCTTGGTTACACCCATCATTATACGTTTCATGACCATTATAATTGTTATCAGGACTATTAACAAAATGCAAAGGAATTCTGACATAGAACAGGATTAACTTCTATCTTTTCACAGGTACACATATTCACTTGTGACATAAAAGCATCAGGAAAACAAAAGTTTGAACATCTTTCTCATCATTTGCTCAAGACCAGAATCTAGTTCAGTTTAGCTAAGAATAAAGTACTCATGGCACAGGCAAATGGTTTTATTAAAGGTAGCATTCCATTACTGTAAGGCAAATGTCCTAAGCATACCATTACAAACCTTCAGAGAGGCCAAGCTAATTTCATTATGATGTTCTGTAACTCTGCTCACAGAACTGGGACCTGCCATTAAAAAGGCATCATGATCCAGAGAATTCATCAGGAGTAAATGTTATAGCTAAAAGATTAATTAAAAATCAAAACGAACAAACACTAACATTTTGATTTGATCTTTTAAGAAATATACAGCTGCATGCAAATAATAATAGAGACAGCAGGAATAAAATGACTCCACCGGAGTGGTAATTGTTACAACCTGACATGAGAACATTGGTTGTATTTTCTAGTGTTCCAAAATAGGTAGATACATCTACCTATTCCTTAATACACAAGTTTTTTCGCTAAATTGTTTAGCCTATGAAACCTCCAGAAAGGCTGGCTTCATAACAATTACAGGTCTATTGGGAGTGTCAATTAATTTTTTTATCTCTCTGGGTAGAAGAAATATTACATTGTGAAGAGTGGGAGGAAGTAGGGTTAAAACGGACAATAAATATTTCTGATCTTAATTATATCTGGAACAGTCTAGAGCAGAATACTATGTGGGGACCTTTTTTTTTTTAACCATATGCTTCCAGATATAGTATAATTTATACTGCCTCAGATTCAACAGGGAAAGAGTACGCAGACTCGTGTAAGAAATGCTCCAAAGCAAACTAATATCTACTAAACCTGTCATCTTTTTTCCTACTATAAAACTTGAATTTGTGTTATCTTTAAAGTTAGTTCTCTCCTTTATCCTCCACAATTAACAAGACCATATTTTTTCTTGTATACATTATGCACATCCATCCCTTCTGCATGCTGCCCTCACTCTGGTTCAAATCTTCACTGCTTATCACTGTCTTCACTGCCAACAGCTTCTTTGTTGGCCTTCTTCACCACAGACATTGCTCTACCAATTTATTTGTAAATCATGGCCAAGCGATTCCCTAAAACCATTTTCATGAAGTTAGTCCTCTGCTCAAAAACCTTTAATTCCCTTCCCCCTCTTTCATGTCAAGTGTAAATTCCAGCCTAAATTCCAAGACTCTTCGTAATCTAGTCTTACACACGCATCTTCTCGACTTAGATCAGCTTCTCTTCACTATCTCCCAAATCTATCCCTGCCATGCTTTATTTATGCTTTTTCACCCCTACCCCACCCCTGGATCACCATGCCTTTATTCCCTAGGTTCATTCAGATTCTAAATACTTTAAGGTCCAACTCAAATTCCACTTTCTTCATTAAATTTTCTTGACTACTCTCTGTATTCTCTCTTCCCCTATAAATATGGTAATACTGTCCTTATCACATAGTTTAAAAACTATCTCATAAACTGCAGATTATAATTATTTACTATTTTTAAATTGTTTGCCATTTTCTCATATGTTAATGCTACTTTTCTAAATGGAAGTTATGTACTTCTATATGTGAAATTACCTAATAAAGTGATGAGCACAAGGCAAGGACTCTAAATTACCTGTTGATTGATTTTTCAAGACCAGTCCTGAAAAAATTTGTCATCTTTAATCTCATGTATCTGTACCAAACGCATGTTAAATACCTGACTATATAATTAAACAAGTTTTCTGAATAAACGTCCCTTTTAACAATTGAAATGTTGAGGAAGTTTTATAATAAACCAAAAGATCCAAAAGAAATCAGCTCAAATAGTATATCACTGAACAGCAGGAGTCAAATCATACCCAATAGAATCGGAAGGGGGTGCGGAAGGGGATGATCCAGACGTAAGGGTGGTCTCTGCTAGGGAGGCCTCCTCCTGTGGTATTGGGTGGTGTTCAAAGAACTTGGAGACAAACAGCAAACTGTGAGGCAAAAACAAAAACAAAACAAAGCAAACCTAACTTGTGCAAAACCCAGAAGCTTCATATACCAGAATATAAAGTTAAAGGAAATATCTGAGATCAAATTCCACTTTCAGAAATGATTAATTCAATTAGTTGTGTTTTTGTCTAAAGGCTCATTTAAAAAAATTATATCGTATTTTCAAAGGCAACAGAATCTAAAACCAATTGCTCTATACAGCAAATTTCTACACATCAGAGGAGAAAAATCATGCTTTATGGTTAAGAAATTAGAAGAAAATTTATCATCATTGTGAAGTTAGATTATATCATTACAACATACTTTAAAGTTCAGAGCTAAATTCTATTTGCTCAAGTGATCAAGAAAAGTAATAAGACCTTAGCAGCAGCAGTATCAACACCACACACACAAAAAGGTTAAAAAAGACTCAGTCTAATCTATTAGAGAAATTGGCATGAAAAAGCAAACAGAAATTTTAGAAAGAGATCTGCTAGGTATAAAGACTTTATATCTTACTTTAAAATCACTTAGGGGTGGAGTTAAGGGATAGGGAGAAGGGGGAGAGGGAGAGGAAAGAGGGAGAGCGAAGGAAGGAGCGAAAGAGAGAGAGAGAAAGACGAGGCGGGGCGGGGGGGAGGGTAGAAAACAGAATTCACAAAATAGCTGACAGAATCATATCCCCCAATCTGTGGTCCAAAAATATACGGTTAATGGAAATGACACTTCTATCCTCCCCAAAATCATCTAAAAGCAATTTCAAAGAGCAAGGGATCTTTATTAATTAAAAAGAGAATATAAAACATAAATGAAATGTATAGCTGAACCAGAAGTACAGTTCTGGAGTCAAGTATAGGCTATACTACATATTATTCCCTAACCACTTTTTTTTTTAAAACCCTTGTAATAACTCTACTGGACAGAAAATTCCCACAGATTCTAAGACATCCTAGAAAAGGTAAACGTAAAATGATAGAAAAGATTCTTTTGATTACTTACTCAAGTTGGTCATAATTAACACACATCAGAGGAACCTCTGTACTACAACGCTGGTGAAATTTATAACCACATGTTTGACAGCGGAAACCCTGGAAAAGCAGCTTTCGACAAAAGTCACAAAATGCTAAGGTGAAAAAAGTTTTCCGTACCTGCAAAATAAAACATCATAAGAGGATTTCAAAAACTTGCAAGAATCTTTTTATAAATCAACTTGTTTACGCTCTTGTTTAAGATAACAAATCTTTTCTATGTTTATATCATGAGAACTACCTTATACACTAAGATACTAAAAGGAAAACCAGTGGATTCACGATAATAGATGGACTACATGTATTATCTCCTATCCACTATCCAATTAAAAAACTCACACATCTTGATGGGAAATGAATAAAAGACTCAAAACTAATTTCAAGCTTGACTACATAAAAGTAAAAGAGATGTGACAGGAGGAGGAACAGAGGTGAAAGAAAGGAGAAGAGCACCATTTAATAATTGTATGAAGAAGGGAGGTGAGATGCTTACTGGTGTTAACAGAAAAGAAACAAAGGGTTACCTACGCTTTAAAGTTACAAAGGTATCCAACGGAGGAACCACAAAACCCCCCAAACAAAAAAGAACACATTGCAGGTTGCAATGTCAGGAATGAACTAATTCTCTGTGGAATCGGTAATCAGTAAATGATGTCTAAAGTTGAAAAAGCAAAAAATTGTGGCTTAAAGTTATTATTTAGTAATATGAAAATTATCGCCAAAAGAACTTAAAACAGACACCATTAAAAATTAAGAGTGATTTCCTCTCGAGACTGGCATTAGAGGCTCGCAGGGGATGGTGCAACAGATTATTTTTCATTATGCACTATTCTAAAACTATATAC
The DNA here is from genome assembly GCF_000151845.1 of Pteropus vampyrus. Lineage (NCBI taxonomy): Eukaryota > Metazoa > Chordata > Mammalia > Chiroptera > Pteropodidae > Pteropus > Pteropus vampyrus. The sequence goes on along the minus strand of NW_011888829.1, from coordinate 1,003,793 downwards.
ATTTGATTAAAATAGAAAAACAATTATTTATAAAAGAAAAAACTAGTTTGTAACTGTATGAAAATCACAACAACCCTACCTAAATTTACTAACTAGGATAAGGGACAAGAAAATCATTTAAAAGACAGTAAGAAATACTTTTAATAAGTTATTTTTTAGAGGGCTAGAACACCTAAATGTATTTGTGAACATTCCTCTATATGAAACTTAAAAGACAACATGTAAAGACTCCATATCAGAGGCAAATGATGTACAACATGGGTCACGTAAACAGAACTGTGCTAAGGAGGCCCCAACTTGATAACTAGCTAAGTCACAAATTGTTTGAAAAGTATTCATTTCATGTAAATAATAAGCAGAAAATGTAAGGAAGATAAACAAATGTCAAAATGTTAAAATGGATATTTCAAAGTGGTGAGAGCATGGGTGACATCCATTTTGTCCTTTGCTGCGTATTTTCAATTCATCTCAGTTTTTCAGACAGTTTTAATCACAAATGATAGTAAAATATATATTTTACATTATGACCCAGGACACATGTGTATTCATATAACAATCTTCACCCTAACTATATATAATATACATTAGAATTTTCTACTCTACTCTATGCTTTTCACGATCCAGTAAAATGATCTCAACACCTACAGTTTACCAAACTCTTCTCATAAGCATATAATTAATGGGATAAAAAGTTATTTAAAAATGTTTTATCAAGAAAATGGTATCTTGGCACATCACCCATTCTAGCCTTTTGAGGACATTTAGGCAGTTTTAAAAATGGCTCTTGTTTTCTTCATCTTTTTTCTATTATCATTTTTTAGGGGATTTAAAAGGCAACCATGTGTTTTCAGCTTTGTTCCTTTTCCATTTGTCTCTGGATATACAAGTAATTAGAAAATCTTCTTTAATATTATGTGACCACTATTGACCAAAACCAAGAATCTTTTATCCTGCTAACAATCAGGACATAAAGCACAGAAAAATACAAAACTCTGCACAGGAATCAGCATTTTCTTTTTTGCTAACTACTCACGCCTTCACCTGTCTGATAATCTGTTGCATATCATGAAACCCTTATTTCTCTTCCCTCATCAATTGTAGTCTTTCTTTCTGTCACCAACTTATACTTGAAAACTGTGTAACTGGTTGGTTGTATATGTAAAGGAGAAAAAAAAAGACAAAAAAGGAGGGGATGAAGGAGGGAAGCAGAGAGGAGAGGAAAACATTTGAGGAGGGGAAAACATGGGTGTGCACTTGAGGATAAACTGGAAGTGACATTTATCTGTGAGTGTGCCTTTGTCAAAAAAGATTTAGGACACAGGAAGGTATATCTTTTCTTTCAGGCCACAATTTAGGCTTATTCTGAATTCGAGCATGTTGACATGGATGGTAAACGAGTGGGAGACAAAGACCAGGCAATCTGCATGCATTAATTTGTAAGGTGCGGGGCTCTTTGAAGCAGAACATTAACCTGCCTGTAGAAAATGGGAAGGGCTGACAACGGGGCTTGTTTCAAATCTTGTTTCTCTACTTTCCCTGCCCCCTCCACCTCACCAGTTCCCAAGGGCTCCTGGGATGTAGGCAAATACTGAAGGAATTGCTTTAATATCGGACTCTATGAAACCAGAAGGTATCAGCAGCATTCCTTGAGTAGCCGGCAAAATCCAGCACAGAGACACAAAGAGAAGAATTCTTTCCCTTTCAAAGCAGAACACAGGCTTGTACCCTTGCCTCTACATGGCACTCAGAACTGCTCTAAAACACAAATCTAATCACACTTCTCCCATTTACAATCATTAAATTTCCAATTATCTTGCAGAAAAGTCCAAATCTTTAACATGGCTTACAAGGACTCTCATGAGCTGGACTCTCCTTAATCCACGCATAACTCTTGCTATACTGTAAACCACCCCGCCCCCCCGCCCCGTGCTCAACTTTGTAGCATCCACTCTGAACTTTTTTTTTTTTTAAAGCTGAAAAGGTACCGTTGCTTCATTGCTGTTTACCCTGTCTTGAGTTCTCTTCCCTTCACTCTTCATCTGCTAGTCCCTCATCCATCAGACCTTAGTTTAGGTACGCCTTCCTTTGGGACACCTTCCTGACTCCTCGAAGGGCAGGACAGCAGTCTCTACTCTGTGCATCTATCTACAGCACTTCATACATACATAATAATTACAAGCGTTTATGAAATTTTCGTATTACTCATCTGTCTCTACTCTAAGGCCGGGATACTGTGTTTCATATTCACTGTTATATCCCCAGATCAGACACAGTGTTGACAAATGGAAGGTTCTCAGTAAACATTTACTGGCAGGATTTCCACACTCTGACACTAACTTGCAGTTTGCTTTCATTTTTCTCTCATGGCAAAGACCTTTCTGAGGCATTATTTTAATACTATTTTATGGTTAGCAACTTAGGTCTTCTTTCACCTCCCCATATCTGATTTCCAGCTAAGAAAAATAATTAAGAAAAAGAGTAGCAATCACTCTGAAATGTAAATTCAACTGTTTTTAGATTCCTAAAAACTTAAAAATCTTAAGATTTATCCACTCAGAATTCTACAAGTTAAAATAAAATCAATAGTAATGAACTTCTTAAGTCATTACTAGAAAACTATTTGCTACATAGTAAATCTGATTGACATTAAGTATATCTTACACTTATCTAAAAGATGATTTAATTATTGAAATACCGGGTTTTGTTATTCACCATTGAGAGCGTCCCAAAAGCACAAACTCCCAAGGAAGTTATCTGTCAACTGGCTGCTTTCGGAGCCCAGCTGTACTAAATCACCAAGGCGCATAGAAAAACACTTGATGCCAAAAGGGTAGCAATAACTACCCATTTGGAAAAGATATTACTAAAATTCCATATATACAGAAAAGTAAAAAACACATTCCTGCCTTACAGATCACTCTAATCTTGGCTTTTGTCTACCCTTTTAGAGGGCAGGTTCTTAAGTGCTGGGAATTGTATCTTCATCTCTAAGGTGGACAGGATCTACTTTTCAGACTTCGTGCTGGTGACACTGGGTTTTAGCAAATGATAAAGGGAGAATTCTTCAAGGAGAGTTTTAACGTCTTCCTTAAGTCTTTAAGGAGGGCTGTTTCACTTGCATTAACTCATCCTTCAGAAATATTACACAAATATGTCAAGGTGTATGCAGAAAGATTCTGTTTAGCCCTGTCTTTAATCAATTAAAAAAAAAACAACCCCTAAATGTCTATGTAATAGAGGAATGATTAAATATACTGAATTTATACTACTCATATGGACTATTATGCAATCATTACAAAAATAAAGGTAGGTGTACTGACATTAAAAGATGTCCATGACACACTGTTAAGTTTTTTTTTAAGGTGAAGAATATCACAAAAAATAAAACATTTTCAGTGTAAGAAAAGGAAAGAATGGAAAATAATGAAGGGATGGTAGGGGAAGGGAGAAAAAAAAAGAAAGGAGAAAACTTTAGGCTTACAGGTATAAGCGTACATGTTTGTATACAGAGAAGGAATTCGGAAGACTATATCATAATCTAGTAACGAATATTTACCTCTGATAGGGTATTTTCACTTTTTTACTTGATATACTTTTTGCATCATTCAAATTTTTTTATTTTTTTAAATAATGGACATGTATTGCTTTCTTAAATTAAAAGTAAGTATAGTGATTAAAATGAAACTCTTTAGTCTAAATACTTCAGTTTAAATGATTAACTCAGGGAAAATATCAATCCCCAAATTATTTACCCACATTTTACACTTCCTAAATAAAAATTCATTCACAAGAACACAAACATTTTCTACAATGCAAAAAAACGTAAAGGTACATACAAAGTTGTGTGTTGTAAGTGGAACATTTTCCAGCACTTCTACATGTAACTCCTCTCCAGTAAGCCAGGAAATATCGGTGTCCCAGCCAATTGGCTTCTTCTCTCTGAAAAGTGCAGACATAAACCTTTCTTGGTGATCATACCTAAAAATCTACATGTACCTCATGCTGAAGATATGAAAATTGGTTATTGAGGGGCTAGTAATGGTGAGGGAGGTTTGGCTCCCTGGTCTTCCATCGTTAGAAATTTAAATGGCAATAAATTAATTTTTAAGTTTACCCCAAATAAAGGTATCACTCTTGGACAAACAGCAGGGTAAAGAGATGTACTCTTTTCTTCAAGTCAGCTCCAGAAAAGACCTACAACAGCAGAAAGTGGATTGTTCCTGGCATAAAAAAAAAAAATAAAAATAATAAAAAAAAATCACAGGTATGGATTTATCTATCCAAAGAAAAAGAGTATTCAAGGGACAACATGCCCCAAAAAAGGTAATTTTTAAAATGGGATTCAAAATTTTTTGGGGGAGAGGAGTGTCTTGGCACAATTTTCTGAAATAGTTCAATATAAAAATGTTAGTCTGAACAAGCCTTTTGTGAAACTATAAGTTTGTATTAAAAACAGGGGATTGTGGGAACAGTCCATTATTCAAATAAGTCATATTTTAAATGGTTCAAAAATTATAAGAATCTCAAATTCCAAGTCAAGTCATTTGATCAGAGTAACAAACAATATCACCATACAAAATTATCTCATGTTAACTCCTTGAAGGATCTACAAGATTTCTTTAGGCTAAACTTAATATAATTTAATAATTTTTTCTAAAGTTGATTTTTAATTCCCTAGGTTTAGATAAAGATCATATAGAAAACCTTAAAGTTTAATGTCTCAGTTTTTTTCTTTTAAACAAAATTTCACATCACATACAAACCATACCCATCTTGAATTCTGTAAACGGCACAGCACTCTGGGATTAGACCTCTCATCATCAGTGCTTTCTTTAGACTGTCCCGGACTGTAACTCCACACCTTGCAGGTACCTATCATATCGTAAATATATGTTATGAGATAAAGGAAATAAATTATGTGTTTTTCACATCATTTTTAAAAAACTCAGTAACTTACTTTCATAATACCTTTAAAATGTCATATGGATTACTACGTCAGATATAACATCATTTCTAGAGCGAATTTATATTAAAGGGAAATTTGACAAATATCTATTATTCACCAACTTAAAGCAAAATTTTTAGTTTTTATCAAAATGATGAAATATTTTAAACGTATAAAAAAGAACAGAAAATATAACAGATCCCTCTGTACCCACTACTGAGGAATAAGAGAGGTCAACATTTAAAGCAAAATCAATTCTGATTCAACACTGTTCAAAGCTAAAAACCGTAATCCTTCAATCACACTGATGGTCCTTCAGAGACACCTTACTGACTAAACACTTGTCTTAATGTGTATAACTTATATTTGTTGTCTAGTTGCCTAGCATCCCTATTTCCTTGGGGAACCTGCCCTTTCCTAAAAATCCACATGATACTGGAGAGGCTATATCGATCAAAGGTTGCTACTTTTCTGGCTATACATGACGTTGGCTGGCTAATCAGTTTCCCATGTTCCTGGTAACAGCAACTGATCTAGTACTAGATAATATGACCCAAACATGACCAAAGTTCTTCCCTCAACTGACAGATGGACACTGGTTGAAAAAAGTTCCTCTTTCTACTGTAGTTACAGTGTGCCAAAAGGATAGAAATCTAGAACCCTCAGTGGCCATCTCTCCCACTCCATTGAGAAAATCTGGTTACAGAAAGACGCTAATCAAGGGAAAAGTAGAGACGACGTGGGAGTGGGGAGGGAACAGGCACTGGAGAGCTGTATCTGTATATCTGAAGTTATCCCTATCCCGGCCTTTTATGCACATGCCTCTCCCTCCAATGCATTTGAATAATGTATAACTGAAAGAAAACTGGCAAACGCAGTGTGGACTAAAGTGAGGCAGATGAGGCCATT
>NW_011888829.1:988517-996644 GCF_000151845.1 Pteropus vampyrus | reverse complement strand
GCAAAATTTTGGTTTTCTGCTCTATCACCAAGGGAAACTCATCAATCAACACTTCATTCCATTTCTGTAGGCTGATTTTTTGTACTGCTTGCTCCTTCATGATAGTATCTGTTGAATACACTGACAGACCAATGGAACACAAAAGAAAGACCAAAAGAGACTCCAACACATAAAGAAAATTAGAATGAAGACAGCATCTGAAATAAGTTAAAGATAAACTTTTTAATAATTTTTGTTGGGACAACTATACCCAATCTAGAAAAAAAGTTCATCTATACCTCATACTGTATACTAGGGTAAACATCAAATGGATCAAAGATTTAGATCTGGAAAGAAGGAAGAAAGGGATAAACCATAAAAGAACTGGAAGAAAACAAGGCAAACTCCTTTATAACCTCAAGTGAAGAAAGCCTTTATGATGCAAAATCTGGAAACCATAGGAGACAAAATATTAAATTTAACTACGTAAAATTAAGAACCTTTTAGATGGCAAAATAAACAAATGCACTATAAACAAAGGCAAAAGACAAATTCAAACTGGTAAAAAACATTTGCTTTTCAGATAATCGCATATAATCTTTCTGATAGAGTTGAGAAATTACAATCAAGACCAAAAACCCAATTTAAAAAAATGGGCAAAGGACATGAAAGACAGCTCACAGAAATACAAACATAAACAGTCTTCAAACATAGGAAAAGGTGTTCAACCTCACTCAAACCTGCCAAGATAGTTTTCATTTATCAGAGCGGCAAAAATCTAAAAGATTGACAACATATTCTGCTGATGAAGCTGTGGTAAATAGGCATCTCATACATGCTGGTAGCAGTGCAAAACTAAGCAAGACCTATGAAACAAAACTTGAAGGTATTTATCAAAATCATAAATGTAAATTTCTCTTTGATCCAGGCAGGCCTACTTTTGTATACTGGTAAACTACAGTTTCGTGTATCAGTAATGCATTTCTTTCTATGGATAGACCACGATGTGTTTAACCATTGACCTGTTCATGGACTTCTGGGTTATGTCTAATTTTGGACTATTAGAAATAAAGCAACTAAGAACATTTTTGCACAAATCTTTGGGCATATGTTTTCTTTCCTCTTGGGTAAATACCTAGGAGTAGAATATGGCTGAATCATATGCTAGGTATACGTTTAACTTTTTATAAAATTGCCAAACTTTTTTTTTAATTATGATAAAATACATGTAACAACATTTAACATCTTAATCATTTTTAAATGTAGTTAGCTGTGTTAAGTACATTCATATTTTTTTGCAACCAATCTCCAGAATGCTCTTCGTCTTGCAAAACTGAAACTCTATATCCATTAAATAACTCTTCATTTCCCCCTTTCCCCAGGCCCTAACAACTACCATTCTACTTTTCTGTCTCTGTGAATTTGACTACTCTAGGTACCTCATATAAATAGAATCATGTATTATTTTTTTCTTTTCTTTTTGTGATTGGCTTATTTCACTTAGCATAAACATTTATCCATGCTGTAGAATGTGTCAGACTTTCCTTCTTTGTAAGGCTGAATAATATTCCATTGTATGTATATACCACATTTTGTTTATCTATGCATCTGTTGATGGACTTTCTAGTTTTCCTTTATTCTATGTTGTTCGAATTTTTCCAGCTCTATTATGAAAAATTTCAAACATATAGAAAATTAGAAGGAATAACAGAATTAACAACCAAATTCTCTCTTAGATTCTAAAATTATTTTTTCATATTTATATCTTTATCTTTTATGTATGTATCTTATATATTTATATAATTTACATATTTACATATTTTTATAAATTTTGTTTTCCATCATACCATTTGACAGTAAGTTCTAAATTGAGATAAAAGTCAGAAAATGGTTATTTTTGAGAATGAGATGGACACTAAAGAATCCTCTCAAGCATTAGAAATGTCCTATATTTTGATCTGCATGGCAGTTACATCTGTAGAACGTCATTGATCTGTAGACTTGAAATTTGTATACTTTAAATTATATTTCAAAAAGAGCAGGAAAAAAAGTTGTAGGCATAACACTTAAGCATGTATTTCCTAAGAATAAAGATATTTTCCTACATAACTATTATCACATTTTTAAGTTAATTGCATATAATATCTAATACTCAGTCAACATTCAAAATTTTTCAGTCTCAAGAATGTCTTTTATGGCTCTTCCACCCTATTTCCAAACCAGGATCACAAACTGAATTTGGTTGTTATGTCTCTTTAGTCTTAGTGTAGAATAATCCCCAAGCTTTTTATCCTCTATGACACTGAGTCCAGGCCATGTATCTTATAAGATGTCCACATTCTGAATTTGTTTAATTATTTCCTCATGGTGCTTAACTTTTCCCTCTACCTACTGTGCTTCTTTTGTAACACAGAAGGTCCAGAAGCTTGACATTTAACTTACAATCATTTTTAGCAAGAATACTTCATAGATAACTGTCATCCACAGAGTTTTAAATCTGAAGACCTAAAAGTTCTATTTGGTTCCTTCTTAGGAATCTAATCTAGCTGTTTCTAAATCTTCTAACTCACTAATAGTAGACTGTTTCCTGGTATATTTTATAAACTGGGATTTTGAACTAGTCAGTAGGACAGTCTCTCTGTGAATTCCATGAGATCTAGATGGGCCAGGCAGGGTATGCATCTGCTTTTTGCCCTGTGCCTGAGTGCTATTACCACTCTAGGACCTGCAGTTATGTTAATTTCTTGTGTTGCGGGTTCATGAACAATGCAGGTAGTATAAATATGAACCTCCCACTATGGTGAGATTAGGCCTATAGTTAAAGAGTTCACAGGGGAATTTTTAAATTTTATCTGGAGCCCTGACAAAGACAGACAAGTTTCATTGTTATTTATGTATGCTGGTAAACACATTTTCTTTAATTCACATTTTCACTGAAGGTAAAGCTCTTCAAAGCTCAGCTTTATGTGAAGATCTGAGTTCCAACTACCTCCATGACACAAGCCAAAGGCCTACTCTTGTATTTCCACACATTGACCCTCACATCCATTTGCTGCACAGGGTGACAAAATGACCCCACTGGAGGTCACTACAGCACAGGTGAGCAAACTTTTTTCCATGAAGAACCAGCATTACTACTCATGCTGTCTGAAGAAAAAAATTACGAACTGCTTTGAGTTCAGTAGCATTTGGAAATGAAATTTTTTTTTTAATTAATATCAAAAGCACCCATATACATTATAAAAAGTAGTGATGTATGTAGGTGCATTATTACTAAGTCTACTGACAGTACTTATTGCATGTTAGGACTATGGGCCATCCATAATAATTCTGCAGGTTTCTCTGCTTAAATGTTACTTACAGAGAACTCTGTTCCAACGGCAATACTAATGATCGACAATCAAAAATTATGTAAACAAGAGGAAAAAGATCAGGCACAATAAAAATTCCACATTTAATAATAAATCCAAATAGGGATTTCTCAATGTGAAGAATGAATCTTACCTTCTCAATGTGAAGAATGAATGTTACCTGATACATGTTGGACAACAAACAAGCACAAGTCTTAAATTTCTGACTGACTGAGTTAGTACTTAGACTTGAGTGTGCTTTAAGTGTGGCAGATAGGTTTAAATGTCAAATCTGACACTAAGAACAATACTGTTTGTTAGAATTAAGACTTTGGCACCAAATAATTATGTCTTTTCCATTCTTGTTTGAAATGGATGCTTCAATATGCATGACCACTGAGTATGTATATTTCATTTTCAACAACTGGTCTTTATGAAAAAATACAAAGAAAAGGCAATGATAATATTAAAAGTTGACTCACCACTGTCCTCTGTTTGTTGGGCAGGAAGACTCTAACAATAGGTTTTTGTGGTGATTTAGGGTTGCTCCGTGACACATCTGTGGGATTTTGAAAAACTGAAAGAGATGAAGGTAGCACTGAAAGGCTAGAAGAGGAAGAAGATGTAACGGTGTCCGTTGATGCAGAGCTAGAAACAGAAAAATCAGTTCCATTCCCCAGGGATTCCAATAACTGTTGTTCTCTTTGTTGGAGGGCATCTAGCTTGCTGGTGTATTCTTCATAGGCCTATAAAATAAAGTAGACTTACATTGAATCTGGACTTTTTCCTTCCTGACATTAACAAAAAGAAATATAAAATTTAAGCCCTTGTTTATAATCTCTATAATCTAGCTAACAAGGTTTTAAGCTGTAAATTACAAAGTGCTAGAAGTACTGTAAATTAGTATTTTTACCTTTAAATTGATAAATCTTTTGTTATGACACTATGTTACATTGAGGACCTGATATGTAAATAAGAGATATCTAGAATATCTATGACTATTAATAAAAGAAGATGTATTTGCAATTTTCTGGTCAAATCCCAATTTATCTTCCAAACTATATATCTAACATAAAATATTACACTACATCAAGGATAAATACCTCTTCCATTAAAAATGTATTTTTTCCCAAAATGCTATAGGCACATAAAGTTTCATTACCCTTCCCTAAAGAACAGAAAAATAAATTGAAAAGGAGATGAGGTATTAGAGAGACTCAGGTACACAGAACCAGATCTTGCCATTATCACCAAAACTTTCTCAGTAGGGCTTGGAAGATGTATAACTGCCATCTTCTTTCTAAAATAGCTATTAGTTAAAATACTTTATTCTTCTCACTATGGAACTCTGATGGCCTCCTTCCCTCTAAAATACTGCTCAGAGAATAAAGTTTTATTTGAAAAGGTGGCTTAGATCCTGCAGTCAAGAAATTCTGGGACCACTGTCCATCAGGGTATCTTTCTAGAAGTTTCATTTGACTAAGGCTATAAAGTCAAACGACCACATAAAATATCATATTCTAAAAGTAGGAAGAATGCTGAAAACAGAATGATATTGAAAGAGATGAAATGAACTGAAACATACATGTCCACAGTTCTTTAAGGCAGTGGTAATAACCCTCCCCCCACACCATGGTCTACCACTTCTCCCCACCACCACAAATAGATGCAGTGCTACGAACATTTATAAAAGGCTACAAGGGAGAATAAAAGATGTGGAAATGACATTTCCTACTGCTCAAGGAGTTCATGACTGGGCTGCAGAAAAGCAGATGAATGTATTTTTACTTGTGCAAGTGCTGTATATGAGAAATAAAGAACATTATTGATACAAGAATGAGCACAGAGGAAGGCCTTAAAAGATTAGCATTTAGGTAGATGAAATTAAGTGGAGAGAAGAGAGTACTGTGTAAAGGATAATCTACATATCAAAATAAAGCAGCAGAAAAATTTAAACATAGAGGAAAAACTATAGACTGGTATAGCTTAATGTCACATAATACCTGGGACATAGTAAGAGATCAATATATATTTATGAAATTTAAATGAAGAATAGGAACACAGGGAAATAATAAGACTGAAAAAGTGGAGACCAGACTGTAGAAAATATACATACTAGGCTATGAAGCATGAACTTCATTCTATAAGCAAGGAAGAATTATCAAAGGTAGAGGGGAATGAAGGAAAAACTTCATTTCAAAACAGTCACTAGACCTGGTATGCTAGATTTTATCATATAATTTGCGGGGGGGGAGGGAAGGGAGAAAGAAAATATTAAAATGAGCTACTGAGGTAAAGAGCCTAAACTACATCAAAATGCCCTTTCCTTTACAACCGATTAGTTCCCCTACCCTGACTTTGAAATGTTTCACAGCATTTCAGGACATAATAACCAAATCAATTCAAATATTTCTGAGCTGCATTTCCATTAAACTTTCAGTTCCAAAGGCTGACTTAAGGGCATCTCTTTTAATATGATCTACTTACTGAGCCTTAAATCATTCAATAAATATATATTGGACATACATGTGCCTGGTGCTATTTGGGGCTCAGGCTACAAAAATAAAGATTGACGCAATTCCTACCCTTTGAAGATTATATACACGCCGTATGGGAGACAACAGTTCCTCCTTTCAAAGATCAAATGTTCCTATTCGCTGTCATCTGAGTAGCACATTTACTATATAAAGTTAGCCTTAGAAAAGTAATAAATGTAAACAATACATTTTCTGAATGTTATTTACCAAATGTTAGCCTTAATTTTTGAAAATACACTGTTCTTTCCATCGTGATTGTACACTATTATTCCACTGCATTTATCAGTAGCTCTCTTCCTTTTCTTAAGTACAAAACATTTACTTACTCTACCTCTCCACTGTCGCAGCTGCAATCTACCAAGGTACTTGTCTACCTTGTTTTGTACCTCGCTTGGCTCATTTCACCCCATTATCCTGGCTGCATTCAGTGTGTATGATCATTACTCTTTTACCACTCCTGCCTTAATTCTCAAAACCTCGTATCTCTAAAGCCATTTATTTCCACCCTACCTTCAAGATCCAGAAATATACTAGTCTTTTACAAAATAGTTTCAAATGATGACAAGATCTCAAATTGGAACCTCCAACACCCCTATGCACATACATAGCAAAAAACCCAATAAATATTTTTATTAGTAGTTAAAGTAGTACTAGTAATTCTTGTTGTGGTTATTACTGTTATTACTATATTATTTAGCTGAGTTCTTGACATGACTCTACTAAACTATAAATTGAGGTCACAGATCATGTCATTTATTTTTGAGCTGAAAAAAATCTAATAACATTTAAGATTATTAAGATGACTACCCAAATTTATCTATAGATTCAATGCAATCCTTATCAAAATCCCAATTATTTTTTTTGCAAAAATGGACAAGATGATCTTAAAATTCACATGGAAGTGCAAAAGACTCAAAATAACCAAAACAATCTTGCAAAAGGAGGACAAAATTGGAAGATTCACATTTCCTGATTTCAAAAGTTACTATAAAGCTACAGTAATCAAGACATGTGGTACTGGAATAAGAATACACATGCAGAATAACACAGTAGAACTGAGGGCCCAGAAATAAAGCCTTACGTTTATGGTCAATAGATGGAAGGATAAACAAAATGTGGTATCTACATACATATGACTATTATTTAATGTTAAACAGAAAATTTTGACGAGCCAGTCACAAAAAGACAGATATTTTCCCACTTATATGAAGTATAGTGTAGCCAAATTATAGTGTAGCCAAATTCATTAAGACATAAAGAACAATGGTGGATCTCAGTGGGTAATCAATACAGTTTGTTTTTCACTGGAGGGCCTTCAAATATCAGTACCCACAGGTCTTTTCCCTGGGCCTGGTCAATTTTCTCCAGGTAAGAATACTGTAATCGCAATCGGTTCCTCTTAATAACATATCAAACACCGCTAAGTTCAATGTTTTCACTCATTTATGTTTGTCTGTAATTCCCTCCCCTGATTAAAATACAAGCTGCTTGAAGGTAGAGTTTTGTTGTTGTTGTTGTTTAATTGCTATATCACCAGAGGCTAGAAAAGTATAAATGTTAGCAGGCACTCAATAAATATCTGTTGAATTAATGAATCAAAGATATATGGAGCATTTAATATGTTATCAGGAAGTATGCTATTTCATACTTATAAACGCAATCCTTAAATTACCCCATGTGTGGTATTATTCCCATTTTACCAATGAGGGGAGGTATAGGGAGGATAGGTAACTTGTCTGCAGACTAAGGCACAGCCAGGATTCAAACACAGGGTCTGTGTGACTCCACAGTTCATCTCAACCACTATATTATACTGCCTTCTACAGAGAAATGATGTAGTGTTAGTCCCGAGAATAGGAATCTATACGCTAACAATATAACTTATGAGGTATGGTCTGCTATATACCGTCCTAGTTAGATGTAATTTGAAAATCAAAAAGTCTCAAGACTATGTGTGTAGAGGGGGCACTGAATCTCTGCTACAGTGAGACATGGTTATTGATACAAATATATTCCATCTGAGGGTGGGGAAAGTCCACCAAGACAGAGAAATGGTTGGCTAATACTGATTAACAAAGAATTACTATTTTCCCCAGCACCATTTGCCCCCTTATGACTCCTCTGCTTGTCCTCCACAGACGGACAAATAAAACAGACAGCATGGCATATTAAAAAGTATATTAACTAGTAACTGGAGGTATAAATTTTAGTCCTAGCACTGACACTAACTGGCAGTGTGCTCTGGGATAGCCATAGGAAGA
>NW_011888829.1:983773-986532 GCF_000151845.1 Pteropus vampyrus | reverse complement strand
CTTGATGAAAATGAGTCCAGTTTATGAGTGGTCTGAGAACTTGCTTTGCAAAATTATGTGGTAGATTACTCTAATAAATTGAATGATCTAAAACCTTCAATTTCAACGTGTGACTAAAAATTTTTAACATACATATAATACATACTAGGAATTATGGCCTTTTAAACTACTTAAAATTATAATGAAAAAATGTGAGAAAATTTAAAGATGTACAAGGGGGAATAGATGAGCAATGGGTTTGAGGAGCCCTGGCTTATTTAATAATTTCCTTACAAGAAGACATTTAAATTATTCCATTTTTCTCAACTTCAAATAATGCTTCAATAAACAGTTCTGAACTGCCTTTCTGGGAAAAGGTACAGGTCTTCCTTTTAGATATAAAGGCAAAGGATTCCTGGATTGAAGGACATGCACATGTAAATTTTAATAAATATGCCAAATGGTCTTCCAAAAGAAAAAAAGTCAAGTCAGACTCCTATATTTGCAGGGTGAGTCCACCCTTTCCCCACAATCCCACAACACTGAGTACTATCAAACTTCTCCACTTCTGGCAATTTGAAGTGAAAAGATGATTTTTTTTTTAAATTTGTACTTTCCATAAAGCTGAGCATTTTTCATATTTATTGGCCATTTAAATCTATTTTTGAAAAATTCCCTATGCACATCCTTTCTGCCTTCTATTCTTTTTTTTTTCCCTCTCTTGTTGATTTATGGATATCCTTTATTCAGGATATTCATCCTTCTTATTCTCCAATAAATGTTATAGTCTTTCCTTGTTTTACACTTTTTGTCTCTTTTGTCATATAAAGTGTTTGCTTCTTAAAGTGTGGCCACAGACAACCAGCAGCATGATCTTCTGGAAGTTTTCTGGAGTAGCAAAATCTCAGGCCCTATTTCATACCTACTGAATTTTAACAATATGATTCATAATAAAGTTTGAGAAGCAATGACAGAAGTTTCAAATTTTTGCAATAGTCCAATATTGCAATATTTTCCTTTATGACTCCTTGGCTAATTTCTCATATCCCCAAAGAGTAGTGGATGTCTTTTTTTTCTCTAGCTGCACATACTCGCCAGGTGATTTTATTCAATCTTGTGGCTTTGTATGACAAATACAGGACTGTAAAGCCCAGATTTTTAAATCTAGCTGTCTTCTCAACTCCATACTCTTCTAGTCCGCTGCCTACTGAATATTTTAACTAAGAAAACTAGCAGGCATCTCAAACATAACATGTTCAAAACTTAACTTCTGAGCTACCTCCGAGCCCCGCCAAATACTTGTTTTTCCTAGTCTCTTCATCCAAGAAAATGATAAACTCCCTCTATAATGAGTTCATTGACCATCTAGGCAGAATTCCTTTATAGTGAGAATTTGATGTTGTAAAATTGATTGTTTTTCATGTTTATTAGCTACTTCGAGACCAAAAACATGTTTTATTCACTTGTCCTCTCATCACTTATCTTGGTGTTTTAGTCCTAAACAGGTATACAATTAATGCTAGAGCTAAGATTTAAGCTGTCTTCAGAATAGGATGAGAGAAAAAAATTAATCCTTTTCAGTGATTCTTTCCAATCCAATACACTGAAGACTCTACTACCCACAGTCTTTTTGTTTTTTAAAGCTCCACAGATAAAACTCATGTACAGTTAGGATAAAGAACCACTCTCGAAAAAATGGGAGAGAAAAAGGGAGAAAAAAAGGATTAGAGATGAGGAATGAGCATGGGGAAATGTGGAGACTGAGATGATTAGAATAAAATTTTCTTGCTGGGGAAGAGAAAACTATAAGATCGGTTAGTCAGGGCAGGGCCAGACCACGAATGTCTGGAAATCAGATTTCTTATCTTCCCAAACAAGAGTAATTTTATATCCAAAGAATAAACAAAAATCACTATGAGTCCTAGTTCAAATTAGAGTAGATGAGCCTGGGAGAGAAAATTCTTTCAGATTTCCCTCAAAGAGTAAAAACTTTAATTAATATGTATAAAATAGATATAAAAAAGATATTAAAAAAAGTAAAATAAGATATTGTAAAGTTAACAGTAGATATATAGTTTTGGCCTTAAAATGCCTTCTTGGAAAAACAAGAAAATCTACTACAACAATCCTAAAAGGTAAATGAAAGAATTAAAAACAAAAACAAAAACAAATTCAAGGAAGGTACCAGATCTCCTGTCTTGTTTTGATCTCTTCAACAGACCACAGCAATTATAACCAGGCAATTAACAATTGATCACTTCTAGTGATGTTACAAATGGCAAAATTCCCTTTCCAAAAAAAGGTCAAAATAAGTTTAAAAATCTAGCTCAGAAGATGCTTATGTTAAAATATAAATGCAGACAAACTGCTATGGAAGGAACCGAAGGGCAACAATGGCACAAAAAACTAGAGCCACTGGTTTTTCTCCTCCCAATAAAAAGGTATCAGGTCCAGATTATTATATGATTGGTTTCTATCAAAACTTTAAAGAAAATGCATTTCCAATGATTAAGAGGTGACTATATATTAAAAATTTCTTTAACTCATTTTATGAAGCTAGCAAAATCTAGATGCCAAACTTTATAAAGATAATACAAAAAATAAAACCATAATATAATCCAATCTGTAAGGACAAACTCTTAAATATGATTTAATACTATATATATGATTTAATGCCATAGTCACTGATTATGAATCCAGTTACACAATTCTTAATAAGTCAAAAGAAGAAATTACAGGACTACGGTAATAGATGCCAAAACACAAATGATGATGATGAT
>NW_011888829.1:949494-983723 GCF_000151845.1 Pteropus vampyrus | reverse complement strand
GAGCTACCTCCGAGCCCCGCCAAATACTTGTTTTTCCTAGTCTCTTCATCCAAGAAAATGATAAACTCCCTCTATAATGAGTTCATTGACCATCTAGGCAGAATTCCTTTATAGTGAGAATTTGATGTTGTAAAATTGATTGTTTTTCATGTTTATTAGCTACTTCGAGACCAAAAACATGTTTTATTCACTTGTCCTCTCATCACTTATCTTGGTGTTTTAGTCCTAAACAGGTATACAATTAATGCTAGAGCTAAGATTTAAGCTGTCTTCAGAATAGGATGAGAGAAAAAAATTAATCCTTTTCAGTGATTCTTTCCAATCCAATACACTGAAGACTCTACTACCCACAGTCTTTTTGTTTTTTAAAGCTCCACAGATAAAACTCATGTACAGTTAGGATAAAGAACCACTCTCGAAAAAATGGGAGAGAAAAAGGGAGAAAAAAAGGATTAGAGATGAGGAATGAGCATGGGGAAATGTGGAGACTGAGATGATTAGAATAAAATTTTCTTGCTGGGGAAGAGAAAACTATAAGATCGGTTAGTCAGGGCAGGGCCAGACCACGAATGTCTGGAAATCAGATTTCTTATCTTCCCAAACAAGAGTAATTTTATATCCAAAGAATAAACAAAAATCACTATGAGTCCTAGTTCAAATTAGAGTAGATGAGCCTGGGAGAGAAAATTCTTTCAGATTTCCCTCAAAGAGTAAAAACTTTAATTAATATGTATAAAATAGATATAAAAAAGATATTAAAAAAAGTAAAATAAGATATTGTAAAGTTAACAGTAGATATATAGTTTTGGCCTTAAAATGCCTTCTTGGAAAAACAAGAAAATCTACTACAACAATCCTAAAAGGTAAATGAAAGAATTAAAAACAAAAACAAAAACAAATTCAAGGAAGGTACCAGATCTCCTGTCTTGTTTTGATCTCTTCAACAGACCACAGCAATTATAACCAGGCAATTAACAATTGATCACTTCTAGTGATGTTACAAATGGCAAAATTCCCTTTCCAAAAAAAGGTCAAAATAAGTTTAAAAATCTAGCTCAGAAGATGCTTATGTTAAAATATAAATGCAGACAAACTGCTATGGAAGGAACCGAAGGGCAACAATGGCACAAAAAACTAGAGCCACTGGTTTTTCTCCTCCCAATAAAAAGGTATCAGGTCCAGATTATTATATGATTGGTTTCTATCAAAACTTTAAAGAAAATGCATTTCCAATGATTAAGAGGTGACTATATATTAAAAATTTCTTTAACTCATTTTATGAAGCTAGCAAAATCTAGATGCCAAACTTTATAAAGATAATACAAAAAATAAAACCATAATATAATCCAATCTGTAAGGACAAACTCTTAAATATGATTTAATACTATATATATGATTTAATGCCATAGTCACTGATTATGAATCCAGTTACACAATTCTTAATAAGTCAAAAGAAGAAATTACAGGACTACGGTAATAGATGCCAAAACACAAATGATGATGATGATGTTGATGATAACAATAGAGACATGGTCTTAAATTTTCAAGAAAATTATTAAAAGAATCATGGTACTAAAAGCAAGGAGGCTAGAGCATCAGTCATTCAGTGGGGAAAAATCTGATTAATTCTTGTAAAACAGAAAACAAATATAATCACCTTGACAGAAAAATCAAAGCTAATAAATTTTAGACCAAAATATAATAAGTTTCCACTGAGATAACTCTAGAAGATATACAAGTTTAAAGACAACACACATAAAAAAGAAGCATGAAGAAATCATAAAGGCCTGAATTTTGAATCATATAGTCATCAAAATAAAGCCTCAGTTGAAGTAACAGATTAAAGCTGAAGAGAGTTAAAGAACTAGAAGATGATTAGGAGAACATTAGCTAAAAGGCAGAGAAAAATAGATTAAAAAAAAGAAAAACACGAAAGAGATAAAAGAATTAGTCCAGAAGGCAAACAGAAAATGCTTTTATGTGTAGACTCTATATCATAACAATCTCAATTTCCCCCAAATTAATTCAGTGCAGTGCAATAAACAAAATCCCGAGAGATTTCTTCCAATGGAATTTGACACACCGATTTTAGTATTCTCATGGAAGCACTATAAAATGATAGCCTTTTAACTATTTTAAATAATAAGGAAGGTAAGACTGGTGTTCCCAGACAGCAAGACATAAAGCAATAGCATGGTACAGGGATAGACAAACAGGGCAAAGGGACTGAAATGGAGGCGTAGGTATTTTTATACATGGCATATGGTTTGTGTTGGCATTATAATTTAGTGGGGTCAGGATGGACTATATAATGAATAATGCTGAGGTAACTGGCTATCCTTTCGGAAAAGGTAAAATAATCCAAAAGAAAAATGGGCAAAGGATTTATGAACACGTAGTTCACTAAAGAGAATTCAGAATGTCCAATAAACACGAGAAAAAAATAAATGACCTCATTAATGATCAAAGAAAGGTAAATCAATATGAGAAACCATTTCGTACCCATGAGACTGGCAAAAAATTTTGTTCTAATGATATACCAAGAGTTGGCAACCATGTACAGCTGTAAGTATATGTCAACATGTATATATCTCAAAAACAAGTGAAAAAAGCAAGTTCCAGGATATGTACCACTTTATTGAGTGAAAAAAGCAAGTTCCAGGATATGTACCACTTTAAAACATGCACTGATATTGTCTGTAGATATAAACCCAGGGCAAAAATACAGAAACATGCATGAGTATGATGAACACTAAATATGGACAGAATAATGGTTACCTCTGAACAGAGAGAGAGAGGGCAGGAAATAGAATTAAAGATAAGCTTTGTTATCTCTTATCATCTATAAGGTACTTTATCTGTGTCTTTTTTTATGTTTTAAAAAATCTGAAGTAAATATAATAGAAAACACAATTCAACAAAATTGGGTAATGGGTACATGAATGGTCATTATATTATTCTCTATACTTTTCTACAAGCTTGAAAAAAAGGAAGGGAGGAAGAAATGAAGAAGGAAATTGAGGTGGTGAGCTGGTTAGTTCCTTCCATACTAAAGCTGTCCTTACTTTTGCAATTGGGGTAGCCCTAAACCTGTCTACTCCAATCCCTGTGCCCTAAAAGAAACCAGCCTACAAACATACAAGATTTTTATAGAACCCACACTCAGATTTTCCTTTTAGAAAAGAAGTCGAGATCTGTATAACTGTAAAGTTATACTGTAATCAACTTAGTCCTTTATTCATGAATATGAACAGACAGTTAAGAATCAAAAGACACAACACAGTGACAACAGTTAATAATACTGTTCTGTATATTCGAAAGTTGCTAAGAGAGTAGATCTTAAAAGCTCTTATCACAAGAAAAAAATTTGTAACTGTGTGGAGATGGATGTTAACCAGACTTATTGTAGTGACCATTTCTCATTCTATCATTATGTTATACACCTGAAAATATAATGCTATATGCCAAGTATATCTCAATAGAAAAAAGAATCATAAGACACTGTGAAAATCCAACAAGAGGAAAAAGAAAGATCACAATGAACAAACAGAAAGACTGAATGAGCAAGGAGAAAATAGACGACTGGGAAAAAATTTTAGAAGGGGTAAATAACGGAATGAGCATTGGTAAAGACCATTGTAGTAATTTGTAATATAAAGTTTTAAAAAGTTCCCAGAAAGTAGAGCAAAATCAAAACCCCAAAACAGAGATGGATAATACAAGTAAAAAGGTGAGACATTAAAAACATACCTGGGAGGTTCAAAATTCATTTAATAAGAAATACAAATAAAATAGAAGAAATTAATTTTAAAACTATTTTGATCTAAGGAAAAATATCATCAGTATTTGACTGAAAGGCCTTAGTGAGGGCTAAGGTAAATGAGTAAAAAAAAGACTCATCTGAATACATCTTAGTTTCCATAATTAAATTTAAGGAATTAGAAAGAAAACTCTAAAAGTTACTGATAAAATAGCTAGAATTAACCTGACATCAGGTTTTTCATCAGCAACATTAAGAGAGAATGATGACAGAAAATAGATTACTTATTGTCTAAGACTTGGGGGGGAGGGGTGTGGAAATAGGGAGTAAGTATCTGGGGGGTCCTTTTGGGGGTGATAAAAATATTCTACAATGGATTGTGGTGATGGTTGCACAAATCTGTGGATATATTAAAAACCACTGAAGTGTATCCTTTAAATGGGTGCATACTATGGTATGCGAATTATATCTTAATAAAGATGTTAAAGAAAAGACAGTAGAGTAATACCTCCATTATCCAGAACAAAATAGTTCTGAACCTGGAATTTTACACACAGGCAAACTACTAATCAAGCATGAGGGTCAACAAAAGCCTTCTGGACATGTAAGTTCTCAAAAATTTACTTCTATAGAATCGTAGGTCTGAAAACATTCAGAAACTGATGATGTGGAAGAGAGATGGTAACTATAGGAAAGACGCTCTAGCGACAGTAAGAAAAGATGGAATCTGAGTCACAAGAGGAGGAATTAGTCATGTGAGGTCTCTGATAAAAAGTGAACGGAAGACAGAGAACATGGAGACCAATGCAGACAGGTTTGTAGATTTGGTGATGAGAAGAGAGCTGCATCTAAGTTCTCAATAAAGTTTGAGGTGAAGTCCACAGATGAGAGTGGGAGGTGGGAGAAGTTTGCAGTGAGCGGAAATGCAGTCTTACTGGGGAAAGGGAAGAAGGAGCCCCACTGCCAGACATTGTTGAAGCCCTGCTGAGGTTTATGGCATAAATTTAAAGTGGTACATTCAAGTGCCTGAGTGCAGGCACAGACGGTAGGCAGTTGGCATTTTGTCAGGCCCATAAAATGAAAGGGGAGAGGGAGTACAGAATCAAGGATATTAGTAATTCTTATAGTCATTCGTTACAAACATCTTGGTTTTGAAGTCTTTGGGTTGTGAAGAAAGTTTCAGCGACGAAGGCTGAAGAAGTGCTATAATGCTATAATCAGGGGCCAGACAGGTAGGTGTCTGGAACTCATTTACAGTCAAGGAAGAGGTTGAGAATTTAAGAGTTTGATCATGGTTCCATAATTGCTTTGGTGAGGGAGAGAGTGACAAATAAAAACAGGGAAGTGGTATGCATGAAATCAGTAAACAGAAAATATCCTGACTTTGAGTTAAACTTAGAAATTAATCTAAAATGGAATAAGAAGCAAAAATTTTTGTGGCTAATTAAAAGCAGAAAGTTTCTAGGATTCTGGAAAAAAATGCAAAACAAAACAGCAAATAAACTATTTTAAACTGTCCATAAAATCATCAACTAAATTTACTTAACTTTAAAAAAATCCAGTGACTCATCACTACTATTCAAAAGGGTCGTCAGTAAACAGATTAAATTTTGGTCATATACATATAACTGAATGAAATGGAAATGTCTGAATTAGGGATAAAGTTGAATGAAAATGTAGAAGTATATCGTGGAAAACACTAGAAGTTGTACAGATTGAGGACTTTCAATTGAAAATACTTTTACATATCTTATCGACATATCCCGTTTCTTGCCTTTTGGTACAATCCCCCTGGTCAGAATCTTCTTTCACTGTAACCTCTTATCCCAAGTCTCTCTCGGTTCTCCAAAATTCTGGGGCACCATTCCACAGAACCACATCCTACCACCAAAAGCAAAGATTTGTGAAAAAACACTGTCACAAGTAAATAACTGGGGCATAATGGCCTATTAGGACTATAAGCTCAGTGAAGTTGAGATTTCTACCACGTTGATAACTATCTTAGTCCTAGCACTTAGGCACACTAGCATGAAGCAGGTAGTTAGTTTATAGGTGCTGACTGCATGCAAATATTTAAAACTCTATGTTCTGGGTAAGCTCAGAGTAGACTGATGAAATGACATTCAAGAGAATTCAACTGAGGTCAGAGAAGTAACAAGGTACAAATAAGGTCAGAGGAGTAGGAGCCACCTTAGTCAAGATTCTTTCTAAACTGGGGTTCCATGAGAGAATTAAGTCCTATTGCTCAAGACATCCAGCGTTAATAATGAATTATCTTCTCTCCAATGTATCTAGAATGCTATTTCTGACTCTCAAGACAGAGTTAAAATGTATGTTCACTAGTTTTAGGTACTTTTTAGTAAACCCCAAATTAACGAATGATATTTTGCCAAGAGCATTTCATGGTATGTGAATGTTTTAAGGATACAGTATTACCATATACACATTGGAAAAAAAAAAACTGGCTATTTCATTTGCTTCATGTGCTTTTCCCCTTCTAAAATAATACACTGTCAGTTTTCAAAGACTTTCAATTTCTCCATCACTCTATAAGACCTCTCCACTTCTAATTCCATTTTCTCTGTGCTATGTACTCTAATAACAAGTGGGTGATAGGAACACTAAACTATAATTATCGAACTAATTTTATATACTGCTTACTTTGTACCAGGCACCATTTATACATTTTGTATATATAAAACTTGTTCTCTTCCTACCAACAACTCAATGAGGTTGGAATTATTATTATTCTTTACTTTACAGATGAGGAAACAGAGGTTAAAAAAAACAAAACAAAACAATGTGGCCCATGAGAAAAAATCCTCCAACATCAGGTTTTCTAACCGTTCACAGCCGACACTTCACACACTCCATAACGAGGGAGGTGAGAACTTTGAGACAGTAATTAGAATTTAAGTAGAAGTGAATCAATGTAGATTAATTCCTTCAGTCAACAAATATTTAATGAGTGTCTACTATGTACTAGGGTTCTAGGCAATGAAGATAGTGCAATTAAACCAAAGTCTGACCTCACGGAGCATACATTCTAGTTGAGGGAAGACAAACATTTTTTAAAAAAATAGAATACAAAATATGTCAGATGGTGATTAAAAAGTCATAGAGAAAAACAGCTGGAAAGCAGGAGGGAGGCAGGTGGCTATTAATTGTGTAGGGTGGTAAGACTGAAGGTCTCATGAACAGAGACCCGAGGGAGTGCGGGAGCAAGCTTGTCACGCACGTACATAAAGAGGAAACCGGAGGAGAAACAAATGTAAAGGCATAAGGTAGGATCAAAATTGGTGTGCATGACAGGCTGAGTATATTCATGACCCTAATTAACGGCTTCCCTGTAGACACACCTCTGCCTTATCACTTTGTAGTCTATTTCCACTCTGATCCTGAGCTTCTCCAAGTGACCTGCTTTGGGCAACAGAATGTTAGCAAACATGAACCAAGCAGAGACTTAAAATGTAAATATGTGCTGCTTCTTGCCGTCTTGTACAATTGAACTTGCTTGCTCTTACACCTCTGCCTTGCTATGAGAACACGTTTGGGTTAGCTTACTAGAACCAAGTTGTGCCATTCAAGGCCATCCTAGACCAGCCATCCTACCTAGAAGCACCAGCTGGTCACAGAAACATAAGAGAGCCTAGCCAAGTTTAGCTCACCCCAGAATTACCTGCTCACAGACTCACAGTAGTTGTTTTAAGCACTAAGCCTTGGGTAGTTTGTTACACAATAGAAAATTAATAGATTGTGTCAGAGGAACTGTGACATACAACAGTACATACAAAAACTTACATACATGAATGTTCATGGCAGCATTATGCATAATAATCAAAAAGGGAAAACAACCCAACTACTCATCAATAAATACATCAAATATGAATAAATAAAATGTGGTATATTCATTTGAGAAAATATTTGGCAATAAAAATAAAAGACTGAAACATGCTACAACATAAACATACCCCGAAAATACTGTACTAAGTGAAAGAAGCAAAGGACCACATATTGTGTGATTACACTTACATGAAAAGTCTGGAATAGGGAAATCCATAGAGAAATTAGATTAGTGGTTGCTTAAGACTGAGGAGAATAAAGGATTTGAGGGATGATGGCTAAGGGGTGTGGAGTTTCTTTATTGGAGTGATGAAAATAGTCTAAAATTGATTTTGGTGATAGTTGTTGCATAACTCTGTTAACATACAAAAGCCATTGAACTGTGCACTTTAAATGGGTGATCTGTATGATATATGAACTATATCTCAATAAAGACATTTTTTAAAAATAAGAAAGTGACATGACCACTTAGGTGTTTTAAATGGCTGCTATATTCAAAATTGACCATAGTGGGAACAAGAACAGATGCCAAGAAATCAGATTTGAAATGACTGTCAAATGGAAGATGATGGCACCTTTTACCAGGCTGATACTGGCAGAAGTGGTAAGATGTGTCAGATCCTGGATGTATTATAAAGATAGAGTCAATAAGATTTGTTGATGAATTGAACAGAGAGGAGTTGTCTTTGACACTACAGTTTTTAACCTCAGACAAAGGATGTAAGACCCCAAAGACTGCTAAAGGAACACTGGTGGCGGGAGAGGAATAATAAAATGACAATTTTATTATTACACTTTATTTTAAATACCCTGAAAGGCTATTAAACAATCAGGGTGCAGACATTAAATAGTAGCTAGATATATACATCTGGAATTAAATAAGAGATCTGGGCAGGAGATATAAATTTGGGAGTCAAAAACATGTTTTTTGCTCATTCTAAAAACTTTTTTTCACATTTATAACAGCTTGGAAATCAGAATGCACCTTACAACTGAGGACATTTAAAAACTGCTGTTGTCCAGTTGGTGGACTTGATGAACTTGTCATAGTCCACACATGTACGACTTGGTCAAGGCTATTCACACTGCTGTCAGTAAACTAAGCTATGTGCGTTATTGGTATTCCATATGTTGAGAGTAATTGCCACTTTAAATACCTTCAGAAAGACTATATGTAATATGATTCCACATTGAAATAAAAGCTATTTATGTATGTTAACTGACTATTTTTGGGTGGTATATAAAATAACAGTGGATCTTAGAATTAATATTATCTGCAATACGGAAAAAGACAGTGAAAAATGATGATACTGAAAAACATGAAAACGAAAAAGATCACCAAGGAAGTAAAAAGATAGGGAAAAGAAGAGACAGACCATACATAGGCAAGTTCCTACCTCATAGTTTTTTTTTCTCATGGGATAACTGCAAGAATTTAGCTAGCAGACTGCTTGAGACATAATTAAAAACACAATCATCAGTTACTGATATTATCATTAAATGTTAAAAGGCCTATGGCAGAAGTTCCATCAATGGGCAGTTTCCAGAGAAGGTGTACCAGCTAGGATAGACGACATCATGGTCCATCCAAATCTCCAAACTCTGCAGCTTAAAACAAAAAAGGTTTATTTCTCATGCTATAGGCCCATTTCAGATAAGCAGGGAAGTCCTGTTTATTGCAGTCACTCAGGACTCAGGGTGACAGAGCAGCCACTATTTTGAATAATGCTCAACACTGGGCTGGACAGAAAAAGAAAAAAAAAAAAGCTCTGTAGGGCCTGACACTGGCAATTAGACATAGGACATCAGGTGACACAGATCATATCTGTTCATAACAATGAAGAGAACCAGTCACATAGCCTTCTGTGCGATCAGAATAGGAAAACTGGATGTGGCCAAAAAGCACAAATGACTGCCATGGGAGGCTAATTTACCCAGAAATCCATAGATACAAGAAAACTGCAAAGACTGCCTGAGACTTTGGCTTAGATATTATGATTACTAGATGCAGTGGAAGAAATGAAGAAGTGCATTACCTCTACAAAACACCATCTACATTTTAATGGCTTTTGGATAGGTTGCCTCTTCTGCCAGAACATTATTTTTCCCCCGTTGCCCACACTTTTCTACAACACAGCCAAACAGGGGACTGTTTTTGTCCCCCTAAAGGGACAAAATGTGAACAAAAAACCTAAATCTTAAACACACTGATTGCTACTTATGCTGATTAATAAAGAAATGAACAACACAATCGTAAGAGATCTTGGATATATTTTAAAATTCCAATATTTGACTAGGAAACTTTAGGACTTGAAATTTAGTCTAATGCTATGAGAGAGGAGAAATTAGGAAATAAAACAGCTATCTATCTAACTTATATAGGGTGTCTGTTATCACCCTATATATTATGGTTCTATAATAATTCTGTAACATCTGACTTCTGATAATATACACTGCCTCATGACCATACCAATGACGTGTTATACCAGATGGGCCAATCATATACATCATGTTCTAGAATAATATCATTTCGTTCAATGTTGTTGCTTATAATGTTAATAAGAAAAAAATAACTGATTCCCAGCTGAGGCCACTATCTGTGTGCAGTCTGCACATTCTCTACGTCTTCGTGCGTTTTCTCCTGGTAGTCTGATTCCTTCCCACATCCCAAAGATGTGCATGCCAAGTTAAATGGCATGTCTAAAATACCCCAATCTGAGTGACTGTGGGTATGTATATGAGTACACCCTGCGATGGAAGGGCGTCCTGTCCAGGGTTGGTTCCCATCTTGTGCCCTGAGCTTCCAGGACAGGCTCCGGCCACCCTTGACCCTAAACTGAAATAAGCAGGCTGGAAAATAATTATCTTACTTGTAATTTATGAATCATTCTTAAATATATGTATAGCTCTCATTTATTTCAATGTTTAATATTAGAAATGGGGGCAGTTTTCTTGTATCAATGGATTTCTGGATAAATTAGCCTCCCATGGCAGTCATTTGTGCTTTTTGGCCACATCCAGTTTTCCTATTCTGATCACACCGAAGGCTATGTGACTGGTTCTCTTCAATGTTATGAACAGATATGACCTGTGTCACCTGATGTCCTATGTCTAATTGCCAAATTAGAATTTGGGGTCTTTATTTAGAAGTTTAGTGATGTTTCTGTGACCAGAAATATGAATAGAAACTTAACTCGTTTATATCAGTTAGCTTATGGTAAAACTGGTTTCATTATATGTGGTTTCACTTAAAATCAGTTTCCAAGAATCTATCAAGAAGTTAAGTGAGGACTTACCAAACTGCATCCCACTAGCCTGGGCAACTGGGTCACATGGACACATAAACGACTGGATTCTTTCTCAGGAATTTTCCTGAAATGTAGCTTTCTTGAGTATATGTGTGTGATTACGTATTACTTAACTATATACATGCTACTATAGTCATATAAGTAGAAGAAAATGATTCTGGAGCCATACTCTCCACCATGGGGGAAAGCTTATCTCCAACAGAAAAAAGGGAACAATATTTAGAAACAAGCAAAGAAAGGTGGAAAACAGAATACCACTGGTGTCTGATAGTCTAAGATCCTGCCTTGACTAATTACTGTAACTCTACCTTCAGTTCTGTGAGTTATTCCAGTATATTTTCCATAAATTCCTCTTTTTTGCTTAACCTAGATTGAGTTGTTTCTGTATTGATCAATACTATTTTTGCCAAAGAAGAACTTGGTTTCTATGTCTATGGCACAGAACACCAGAAGGACATGTTTCTTGTAGATCACATAAAGACTAGGAAGGTATCTGGCTACAAACTTGCCCGTCTAATTAAAGCTTCATAAAGAATTCTGAAATTGGTTGGAAAGCCCATATAAAAGACTCAAGCTGAGTAACACTGAAAAATTAACACATCAAAGAAATATCCATATGCTAAAGGTATCCAATTTTACTACTCTGATCATGCAGAAGGCTAACGTGCCTAGTTCTATTCAATGTGTTACGAATAAAAATGACCCATGCTGTTTAAGAAATGTAACTTTTGGATCAGCAACAATCTTTGCAATTCAAGTAACCATAATCAAGTTATCAAGTATTAAAAAAAGGGAGTAAAAACTTTTAACACAATGAGGTAACTTTTACAAAAATTTGGTATAGTCAATAGATCTCATTTAAATAGATTCAACAAAAAAGAGAAAAAAGAAAGGGAAAGGAAACAGAACAGTAATCATCATTGTGTGTAAATCTCCACATCTGTGCATGGAAAGGCCGTGATGAACATCTGAGTAGAGATTAAAAGACAGATAATCAAAGGCTTTTTCATGTCATGAGAGTGTAGGAGAAAATACCAGATGCAGAATATTTGGATAATAGTCACTAACAGAGATTACACGTCTGCCACAAAGAAAGTTATGATATTGATGGAGAATTTAAAGCTATTTTGACATCTGCTAAAAGTCTTATTTTGCTTATAATGAACTTTTAAGTGACTTTCTTCAATTAAAAAAATGAAGTTAATAGTGCTTTCTTCTATATATCTAAGGAATATATTGTGATAAACAAAAATATACCCTTTTCTCTGAGCTATAAGAGGATGTACATGCTTATTTCACATTAACTTTTAAGAAAATTTAAAATAAACAGATTTCAAAGATAATATTCAAAATTACGTTAAAATTATGTTACAACTTGAAAAAAAGCACTTCTGTACTTTCTCATTAATGTCTTTAGTCTTATTTATGAGAGTTCTTAATCAACAGTAAAAGGCCCTACCTGAAAAATATACATAGCTCCCAGGTTCCAGGTAATCTTAGTATCAGACATCCTTACAGGTAGCTCTCTTCACTTCCAAATCTCTACTGAGATCATCCTTCTCACTAAAGTCACTGGAGAAAAAACTTTAGTCTATCTTCCAAATAGGCTCCTGTCAGTTTTTGCTATCCGGAACACAGTTAAAGCAAAAACAAGAAAGAACTACAAAGAGTATTTCTATGCCTCACTGTGAACCTATATGACTGTCATTCTCTAGTCAGATTCTAATATAATATTCAAAATGTCCAGGGAACATTTCAAAATTACTCAGCATACAAAGAACAAGGAAAACCCCCAACTCTCACTGAAAAGCCCCAAGACACCAACCCCCAAATAACCCAGATGTTGAAGTTATCTGACTAAAACTTTAAACAGCTATAATAAAAATGCTTCAAAAGCAATCAAAAATGCTCTTAAAGCCAATGGAAAACTAGAGGGTCTCAGCAAAGCAAGAGAAGACAAGAGAACCAATAGGAACTTTAGAACTAAAAATTACAATAATAGAATTTTTAAAACTCAATGGATTGGCTCAACAGCAAAATGAAGAGTTGTCAGTGAACACGTAGATTGATCAGTTGAAATTATCCAATCTTAACAGCAGAAAGAAAAAAGACTGAAATTAAAAAACAGAATCTTGGGGTTCTATAGGACAATAATAAGGTCTAACATTTCTGTGACTGAACTTCCAAAAGAGGAGAGTAAAGCAATAAAAAATCTTTGAAGAAATGATGATTGAAATCTCCCCAAATTTGACAAAACACAAAACTAAGATTCAGAAAGGTCAGTGAATCCCAAAATAGATAGATACACAGACATGTACACCATTAACTGTTGAAAACTAAAAATAAAGACATTATCTTAAAAGCAGGCAGAGAAAAATGACCCATAAACTGTAGGAGAACAACGGTCCAGACAACTACAGATTTCTCATCCAAAAGCATGATGGCCAGAAGGAAAGTAGCACATTTTAAAGGGCTGAGGGAAAAAATGAACTGTCAACCTAAAATTCTATATCCAGTGAAAATATTTTTCAGCAATGAAGTAAAACAAAGATATGTTCAGGTAAAAGAAAACAAAGAGAATTTGCTACCAACAGACCTGCTTTAAAAAGAATTGCTAAAAGAAATTCTTCACACAGAAGAGAAATGATACCAGAAGGAAACTTAGAAGAGCAAGAATGAAGAATAATAGAAGTGGTGACTATCTGGGTAAGTATTCTTCTCCTCTTACATTCTTTTAATATGTTTAATAGTTGAAAGGAAAATTTATAATATTTCCTAATGAGGCTTTCAATGAAGGAAAATGTAATATGCAAGACAATAGTAACAGTAAGAGGGGGAGGATAAAGAGACCTATATAGCAGAGTAACATTTCCATAACCCACTTAAGGGGATAAAGAATTTATTCTAGTCTATGGCCATGCTACCCTGAACAAGCCCGATCCCATCTGATCTCGGAAGCTAAGCAGAGTCGGGCTAAGCAGGGATGGAAGACCACCTAGGAAGACCAGGTGCTACAGGCATAAAAAATAGAAAAATAAGGGATTGTAAACTGACAAGGTCCTTGCAATCTGTGAGGTCAACCAAAGGTTGCCTCCCCAAAACAAAAAATATTTTTATTAAAAAAAAAAAAAATTTATTCTAAGCAGTGAAAACTTTATTATGTATATTATAATCTCCAGAGCAATCACTAAAGAAACTATACAAAGAGACACGATTAAAGAAAAAAACTACACTATGTGAATTTAAAATGAAATACTAAAAAGACATACAAATAACCCAAAAGAAGGCAGGAAAGGATAGAGTAATGAAAAACAAAGGAAACTAACAAAACAAATTGCTAAACTGGTAAACCTAAATCCAAACGTATCAATAATTACATTAAATGTAAATGGTCTATAGATACAAATTAAAAGACAAAGATTCAGAAGGGATGAACAAATATCCAACGATACAGTGTTTATGAATAACTCACTTTAACTATAATGACAGGTAAAAACAAAGAGACATTGCACAATGATGAAAGGGTTAATTCACCAAGAAGACAGAAGTGTCCTAATGTGTATGCAAAGCTTCCAAGAACATAAAGGGAAGCCTCACAGAACATGAAAGGAGAAACAAATTCACAGTTATACTTGATGATTTCAACACTCCTCTTTCAGTAACTGAACTAGTAGACATAAAATCAGTAAATATATAGAAGAAATGAACATCTTCAACCCGCTAGATCTAGTTATATTTACATAATACTCTACTCAACAATAGAATACACATTCTGGTTAAAGGCACATGGAGCATTCGCCAAGACAGATCATATTCTGAATCACAAAACAAACTCTCACAAGTGTAAAAGAATACAATGCTCTTTGACCATAATAGAATTAAACTAGAAACACAAATAGAAAAATCTCCAAACATTTGGATATTAAAAAATACACTTCTTAATAATCCTTGGATCAAAGAGGAAGATCAAAACCACATACTAACATCCCTTGTAAACACAGATGTAAAAAAACATTAACAATATACTAGCAAATGTAATCCAGCAATTATAAAAAGGAATGAAAATTTTAAAAAAGAAAATAATAATAATTTAAAAAAACAAAACAAAGAAAACTTTAAAACTTTAAAACAGAAAATAAGTTGCTAAACTGGTAAACCTAAATCCAAACATACTGAATCTGTAGGATGCAACTAAAGTAGTAGAGTGGGCTATATACCATTAAAGAAAAATGATCTCAAATTCACCTTAAGAAACTAGAGAAAGAGCAAAATAAGCCTAAAGAAAGTAGGAGAGATTACAAACAGCAGAAATCAAAAAACTTAAAACAGTTGAAAAAAGAAAAAAATTAATGGAACCAAAGCTAGTTCTTTGAAAACACCAATAAAATTTATAAATATGAAAGAAGACACAAATTACCAACATTAGTAATGAAGAAAGCCCCAAAGATATTAAGAGGATACTATGAAAAACTATAAATTCAAAATCTTAGAAGAAATGAACCAATTTCTCAAAAACTGCATACAAAATATCTTCCCAGAAGGTGGAAGAGATAATCTGCATGTTCCTACAACTATTAAGAAATTAAACTTATATTTTAAAAACTTTTCTAAAAAGAAATCTCTAGACTCAACGGTTTCACAGTGGCAAAGTCCACAAAATGTTTAAAAAAGAAATAAGACCAATTCTACACAATGTCTTCCAAAAAACAGGAGAGTACACTTTCCAAGTCACTTTCTAAGGGCAACATTACCCTTATGCCAACATGAAACCAGACTCCCCTCTCCAATAGAAACTACACACCAATATCCCTGATGAATATAGATGCGAAGTCTAAGCAGAAATCACAAGGGAAACTAGAAAATACTTTCAAAAAAATAAAAATGAAAACACAACATAACAAAACTTATGGGATACAGCAATAGCAGCGCTCAGAAGGAAATGTATTCTGTAAATGCCCACCCCTACCTCACAACACATACAAAAATTAACTCAAAATGACCTAACTGTAGTAGCTAAAACTATAAAACTCAGAAGAAACAAAAGAGTAGATCTTAATGATCTTGGACTTGGAAATGTGTTACAATGGTAAAAGCACGAACAACAAAATAAAAAAGTAAATTGGATTTCATCAAAATTAAAAACATTTGTAGTCTATGGCCATGCCACTCTGAACAAGCCTGATCCCATCTGATCTCGGAAGCTAAGCAGGGTTGGGCCTGGTTAGTACTTGGATGGGAGGCCACCTAGGAAGACCAGGTGCTGTAGGCGTAAAAAATAAGGGATTGTAAGTTGACAAGGTCCTTGCAATCTGTGAGGTCAACCAAAGGTTGCCTCGCTTAAAAAAAAAAAATTAAAAGAAAAATTTGTGCCAAAAAATTATCTATGTCTTTTGCTAATTATGCTAATAAAAAGAAAGTGAAAGGACAACCTAAAGAATGAAAGAAAATATTTGCAAATCATATATCTAATAAGGGTCTAGTGTCTAGAAAAAATAAAAAGTCTTACAACTCAAAAACAAACACTACCCAATTAAAAAATGGGAAAAGGACCTGAATAGGCACTTCTCCAAACCTATACAAAAAAAGGCCGACAAGCACATAAAAAGGTGTTAAAAATCATTAGTCATTAAGGAAATGCAAATCAAAACCACGATGAAATATCACTGCACACCTCCTAGGATGGCTATTATTTTTTTTAAAAAACCCACAGAAAATAATAAGTGTTGGTGAGAATATAAATGAATTGGAACCTTCATGCATTGCTGGTAGGAATGTAAAATGGTGCTGCTGCTGTAGAGATGGGTGGATCCTCAAACAAAATAAAACAAAACAAAAAAACAAACCCAAAAAACAAATCACTACACACTGATGTTCATAGTAGCATTATTCACAGTAGCCAGGACATGGAAGCAACATAGATGATTGGCTAAAGAAGCTATGGTACATATATACAATGGAATATTATTTCTCAGCCATAAGAAGAGATGAAATACTGCCATTTGCAACGTGGACGGACCTTGAAATAATCATACTAAGCAAAATAAGCTAGACAGAAAAGGTTGAAAATCACACGATATCATATATGTGGGATATAAACCTAAAAGCAACAAATGAACGAGACAAACAGAGACTCATGGACATGGACAATGGACTAGTGGTTACCAGAGTTGGGGGGGGGAATAAAATGTTAAAAAAAATTATGTACATATAGTATGAAAAAAAAAACAACACACAGAATTACCATATGACCCACCAATTCCACTCCTAGATATACACCAAAACAGAAATGAAAACAGGTACTCAAATACTTATATGCCAATATTTATAGCAGCAGTATTCACAACAGCCAAAAGTTACAAATAATCCCCAAATGTCCATCAGTGGATGAACAAATAAACAAATTGTGATATATACATACAATGGAATATTATTCACCCATGTAAAGGAATGTATAATGTGGATAAACCTGGAAAAGATGATGCTATTTGAAAGAAACCAGACACAAAAGGTCATATGTTGTATGAAACATTTACAACAGGTATGCATATCCATAGTAATGGAAAGCATATTGGTGGTTGTCAGGGGCTGGGGGGAGGGAGAGAAGAATGGAGAGAAACTGCTTAATGGGTACAAGGTTTTACTTTAAATGATGGATATGCCTGTGTTTACTATCATACATGCATACATATATACAGAACTAGACAGAAGTGATGGCTGTACAACACTGTGAATATACCAAATGCCACTGAATTGTTCACTTCAAAATGGCTTTTTTGTTATGTGAATTTCATGTCAATTTACCGAAAAAGGAATGAGGGACTGATACACTCTATGACATGAATGAATTGAAAAAATTATGTTAAATGAATGAAGATAGACATTAAAGGCCATATATTGTATGATTCCTTTTATATGACATGTCTAGAAGAGGCATATCTATAGATACATAAAGACTAGTGGTTGCCAGGGGCATGGGGAGGAGAGAAAATGGGAAATGACTGCCAATGGAAACAAGTTTTCTTTTTTGAATAATAAAAATGTTCCAGATATACTAATATCTACTGAACTGTATACTTTGGAAAGATAAATTTTATAAGATGTGAATTATATGTTAATTAAAATAATCTTAAATCGGGGTGGGGGGATTTGAAAGCTAAAGATCAGTATTTATAAAACTGATTATTTATTATACCATAAAGGAAATCTCAGAAATGCCAAAATGTAGATATTCATAGCCCACCTTCCCTAACCATAACAAACTATAAAGAACAAAATCATAGCTAAAAAGTAATAAAACCCCCCAAACCTATGAATCTAGCCACTAAGAATCTTTTTTTAAACTTATCTTTCAAGTAACTCCTGAATTAAAGAAATATCCACAACTGATAGTACGATATTCAGAAATGATCAGAAAACACTACATATCAATACATGAGACAGAGTCAAAGCAATAAATTTAAAAGAGAAAAACCAATAGCCTCAAATGCACTTATTAGGAAAAAAATAGGTCTGAAAACAAATTGTTTGATGCAAGCCAGAACAACAGCTGCAACAAAAACCCTAAGTAAAAAGAAAATAAATTTTAATAGCAGAAATTAATGAAGGAATAACAACAAAAAAAGTACATTAAGTTAAACTAAGGATTGATTCTTTGAAGAAATAATATTGATCAATCTCCTGAAAGTTTCAACATGGAAAAAAAAATATATCAGGAATCAGAAAGGTAAAATAAATACAGATAAAGATTAAACTTAAAGATGGAAGACAGTATTATAAACAACATTAATAAATTGTAAATCTATTTGAAATAGACATACAGTATTTATATAAAAATCTAAGTTGCCAAAACCAACTCAAGAAAAGCTGGAAAACTGAACGAGGGCAATAAGCACATAAAGACACTGTAAGATAGTTAAAGAATCTGAAAGAAATACTCGGGCCTAAGGTTTTATGCCTCCTCCCTTGGAGTGATGGAAGGTAACAGGTGCCATCTTAACTTCCTCCAAGGTTTGCAGGTGCCAAGTAACTGTAGTTCCCAGTAACTTTAGTAAACAACTAGCACATACACTCAGGTAGTTTTACGCCCAAACTCAGACTTAAATCCCCCCTTTTGGACCAAGGGAATCAATAAAACATTAACTATATTCATATACGGGCATACCTTGGAGATATTGTGGGTTAGGTTCCAGACTACTGCAATAAAATGAGTATTGCAATAAAACGAGTTGTAAAACTTTTACTAGTAGAGAGGGTCTTGCCTTCAATTTGTAAAACACAACATCTATGAAGCACATGCAACAAAGCAAAGTACAATAGAACTAGGTATGCCTGTGTTTACTATCATACATACATACATATAAACAGTAACAGACAACAGAACTACAATAGATGAACAACCAAATTGAGATGGCGCAACATTCATGGGTATGTCAGACTGAAAAATGTCCAATAATTTTCTCTCAATACCTCATAGAAGAGGACAAGTGTCAATTTCTTTAACAATTC
Source organism: Pteropus vampyrus (assembly GCF_000151845.1). Taxonomy (NCBI): domain Eukaryota; kingdom Metazoa; phylum Chordata; class Mammalia; order Chiroptera; family Pteropodidae; genus Pteropus; species Pteropus vampyrus. The sequence goes on along the minus strand of NW_011888829.1, from coordinate 964,307 downwards.
AAAATATTAAAAGGAAAAGTAAAATTTTTGCTTTTTCTATTATCGTCAGAATTAGGTGAAATTTAAAAATTTCCCTAGATCAAAAATATTATGAGCAGTTTTTTTCCAATACTAAAGAAAATACAGCAAATGCAATTTATATACTCGATACAGCCAAAGTTTATACAACTTAAAAGGTTAAGGGCAAAAGAATCAAACAGTTCAAATGGCCAGATTCACTTTTTTACTTATCTCTGATTATTTCCCACCCCAACTCTCAACTAAATATAGATGAAGAGAAATAAAATGGAAGACAGTATCATTAAAATGACAGCTCTTAAACTAACTTAAACTCTATCACACACTTAAAAATTACTTTAATCAACCAAAGTCCATGAATAGGTGGCTTACATATGTATAGATAAATTCAGAAGTGATACAGAAACTACTGACAGTGGTTACATGTGGGAAATAAGACTAAACCTCAAGATGGACTGCATATGCTGTTGTATTTTTTAAAGTTCCTGGCAGTTTTCAAAAAAACGAGTTACAAAAATTTTAAATTGTATATAAAGTTAAAGCCATAATAAATTAGTGTAGCCACTCTTATAACAGTTTTTTCCCCCCATTTTAAGACCAAGTTTTAATCAGGTAAAAAAATTATATAATTAAAGCTAAGTTTACATGGTTAAAGCTAAATTCAAACAATAAGATTAAAGATAAAATATGTTTACTGAAATTTGCTTATTTAAATAAGATTACAAAAATTAAAAAATAATTAAGATTATAAAGGAGGTTTCTACAGTAATAGCCACATATTGGAGAAACTTGACTCTTACAAAACTTGTGGTTATTTTTGGTAAACCCAATTTATGTCATCCTACTTTAACATTTAAGCAGAATTTCCAACACTAATATAAACTCATGAGTATTTTATGATCATACACATATTTCAGAAATAAGCCAGCAAATTATGTTCTGTGTGCATGCGCGCACGCACGCACGCACACACACACACACACACACACACACACACACACACAGCTTAAAATGAAGATGTCTTGACATTTCTAAAGATACACCCAACATTCTACAGCTAACATTCTTAACTTGAAAGTTTTTTATTTTGTGAGCAAAATATTGATGCCAAACCCTTTTATCCTCAGACTTACACACACATACCCCTTGTTTCACCAAAGTCAAACGACGTAAAAAAAATCAATACTTTTCGATCTTCCTCCAATCATACAGCCCTGAAGTAATCAATGTTAACACTGAATCATGTTCTTCCACATTTTTCTGTCTCTTTTTTCTTCACTTTTAAAAAACAAAAATAAGATTATATTACTTGATAAAGTGTTACTTGGCAACTATCATTGTTCTAGTAATATTGTAGTCAGTCTCCCATATCGAGATATTTATTTTTAATAAATGGCTATTATACCAAAGTTCTCTCAACCAGACATTAAGAGACTCACATTCAGGCTGTTAGCACATTTTGCTGAACAAACCTGCAGTACACGATACAGCAGACCCTTGAACAACACAGGTTTGAACTGCATGAGTCCATTTACATGTAGATTTTTTCCAACACACATTATAAATGTATTTTCTCTTCCTCATGATTTTCTTCTCTCTAGCTTACTTTATTGTAAGAATACATACATAATACATGCAACATACAAAATATGTGTTAATCAATTGTTATTGTAAGGCTTCTAGTCAACAGTACGCTATTAGTAGGTTATATTTGGGGAAGTCAAAAGTTATATATGGATTTTCAACTGCATGGAGGGTTCAAGGGTCAACTGTAGTTATACATTTACTGGGATTCTTATTTCTGTAGGAAATAATCCCTAAAGAGCAATTGCTGGGTCAAAGGACACACACACACACAGAAACATGCACACACATGAATACAGTTTTTAACATTTTTAATAAACATTAGCATACTTTCCCCAAAGGCTGCAGACATTATCAATTCATCAGCAGCTGTATCTCAACCCCATTAGCAACTCAATCTTATCATGTCCTTACACATGCTGATTTCCCTATATTCCAGATAGTGCTAAAAATAGTTTTGACCTCAAGGACCCTCTAAAAGGGTCTCAGGAACCCACAGGCACCCTTTACTATTCCTTCATATCACTTTTCAAAATTTGTAATTACATATTTGTGTGCACAGATTTTGTTCAAGGTCTATGTCATCTCTAGACTACAGGTTTCATAGTGACTGTGGCTGTGCCAATTTTTGTACACGAATATGTCCACACTGTCTACACACAGTGCCCAGCACACAGTCATCACATTAACATCTGTCGAATTAACATACTATAATGCAAAGAAACTATTCTGGTTAAAAGTGGGTAAGTGGACAATTTTTGTAGGCAAATTTGGAAGGCTTCATATTTTACCAGAATCTTAAAGAAAGAACACTTAGAATTTTGAAGTATGTAGGGGTACGAGTAGTCCAGCCATAGTAAACAAAAGTGGCATCAAGGTACAGATATGTTCATAATTATGAACAATACAATAGCTTAATGTGGCTACAGTGTAGGTAAATAAGACATTATGAGGAGATAAATGTAATACAGGTAGGCTGAAAAAGCCTCAAGGGAGCTTGGCTTTTCTTTCAGAAACAACAACCAAATTGAAATCATGGTTTCAATTCTTTACACCACCATTTACTAGATGGGCTTGGATAAGTTTAATCCAAATCTTATTCTGTTGATACTTCACAAGGAAGGTTATTGTAATAGTGTTAATGAGCTAATCAATCATTTCATGTTATTTATTTACTGGCATTACTTTAGTCTACACTATTATCCTTTCTCCCCGAACTACTACTTACAAAGCCATCCTAACTGGTTTCCCAACTTCTTCTGCCCTACTCCCATTCCTCGCTCATCCATTCTCCAGAGTAAAATCCCCAAAACACAAATCCGATCACATCACTCTCCTTGTTTAAACTCTCTGCAGCTTTCCAATGACTCAGAATAAAACCTAAACTTCTTAGCATGGAATACAAGATCCTAAATGCCTTGTCCCTGCCTACTTTCTGCCTCATCAGGCACTATTCTCTCCATCTCTTACTCAATAAATTCAACCACAACAGCCTTCCAGCAGCAAAGTCTTTCCTTCTTCCTGGAAAACTCGTTGCCCAGCACTTTTCCAAACTAGCCCAGCTTCTTCAGATAGAAGAGATCTTAAGATCTCACTTCCTCACAGAGGCCTCTCCTGATCACCCTCTTTCCAATCCACATTGGATATATTAAAGTGTATTTTGCACAGAATTGCAATTCAGAACTTGTGTATTTTTTTTTGTTATTTTTTTTATTGGCGGCCTTTTCTTGTTTGCGGGGCCACCTTTTAGGCCACCCCAATTGTTATTTTTTAAATTAAAAAAAAAAAAATTTGTAGTTCTTATTGTTATAAATGGCTTTTGATCTGATTCACATGTATTTTAGGATGTTTATTCTGCCAACAATGTTTAGGTTGACTACCAAGCCAGAGAGGTACTAGAGCAGAGTCCCATTAAAAGCATGCTACAATTATAGACAAATAATGAGAGTATGAATTACTGCTGACAGATTTAATATCCTTATAACCTAAGGAGGAAGCTAAGTTCTGAGACAGTAAATGGCCATTGAAAAGAGGAAGTTTGAAAACTTTTTGTGTAATAATTCAGCTGAGTTCAGATGGCCAGAAAAGTAGGGTGCTGAGGGAAACTGTAATCCCAATTCCACAAAGTAAATCATCACAATTTTAATACTGAAGTGGGTACAAAAGAAGCCCCTCTATTCAATATAATAAAGTCCAGTGGTTGGTTAATTGAAAGATCAGTTAAAACAGGGAATAATAAGCAATGATAAAAACTTAAACATTTAATTTTAACTTAAAACTGTAAAATGAACATTCATTCTCCAGTCTTTGACACAGGGTCATGATTTTCCTTTAACTATGACTCACACCTAATTTGATAGCAAATATTTTTTAATAGGCATTATCAGTTAACCTGATGAGTTGGTCAAGTGAAAGTAAGAAAAATTATTTTCTCCTTTTAGTACTATGGTTGCAATGACAAAAATTGAACAATAGGTTACAATGCGATAGCCAAACTCATTTACAAAATAGATCCCCATGCACCTATGAGGGCACGTAGGAGACTCTTTATTGGGGATGTAGGAAGATTACCTAATTTAGTAAAGTATTCATCTAGAAAATTAAGAAAATTAAGATTTTTCATATTTATTATTTATAAAAGAACTCTCACCTAGGGTTCATATCAGAAAGATATGCCACATATAGACATGCAAGTACACTGAAAACTGGGCATTCCACACTGCAAAGCACTTGACAGTGGGGTTCTCATTCATCTTGCTCATTTATCTCATGACATATTACAGCTTACAAATATTGAGTTAAGTGAACGTATGGATTATGTTATCTAGTTTTAACTAAAGTAAACCTTACAAAATAGACAAGTGGCTTAAAAAGATTTCCTATAAACAATATGATGCTCAAACATCATATTGATGATAACACTACTGCTGATAAGAAAAAAAGTCAAAGCTGACACCTTACCTATCCTAGTGCAAGCTATTTGTCAGCCACAATAAAGGACTAAAACAGTGATCTAATCCAGTGATTCTCAACAAGAGGCAATTTTGCCCCCAGGAGATATTTGGCAGCCTCTGAAAACAGTTTCGATTGTCACAATTGAAGAGAGGGTACTACTGGCACCTAGTAGGTAGAGGCCAGGGATGCCGCCAAACATCCTGCAATGCACAGGGCAGCCCCTCCCCAAAACCAAAAATTATCCAGGCCAAAATGTCCCAGTGCCCAGGTTGAGAAACACTGACCTAATCATAACTGATAAAAAAAACTGGCCAAAAATTTTTAAAAATTAACCTGATTATTCAAAATGTGGATTTGTATCCACTATTGTCAATGATGAACCTTGCCCTAAGGGTATTATGCCCTCAGATATTAGCTAAAGGCAAAGCCATCACGACTCATTTCATTTTTAGCTTTTCATTCTGTACAGTAGTACACACATAATTTATAAATAAAACAAACTCTTTTACTGACGGAGTATCAAATTTTTAAGTCTGGAAAATAGATTCAAACAATAAAGCTAACAAAGAGATATCAGTACATTGATATATAAGTACAGTTTATCCAAATTCTAATTTATAATCCTAACTAAAAGAAAAGAACCTTGTAATGTTTTATTATCTAAGACAAGAACAGCCCAGGGCATTAAATAGATTAAGATAATAATCCAGACTGAAAACCATCAGTAGAAAACCAGTGAAGGTGCCAAAAGGTACAAAGAGAACAACACCAGCTGTCAAACATGGTTAACCTCTCGAAAACAGCTGTACATTACATTGTACAATAGTACCTAGAGAGGCTCTGATAACATGGTGGTTAAGAATGTGGTCTGTAGAGTCACGACGTCTGGGTTTGAAACCCAGATCTTCCACTTAAGCAGCATGCCAGCTGCATAACTTTTCTAAACCTACTTCTTCACTACGAAATGGGATATTATAATATGTAAGTCTTAGGACTCTTACGAGTGGAGATTTATGGTATAGCATAGTAGTTAAGAGCACAGGCTTTAAAGTCAGAATTCCAGCTCTGTCACGTATTAGCTCTGTAACCTTGGGCAAGTTACTTAACCCCCAAGTGTCAGTTTCTTCATCTATAAAACAGAACTAGCTTAACAGAGTCCTATTATTTGAATGATACAAACTTCAAAGAGTTGATCTGAGAATTAGATGGAATCCTCAGTGCCTGGCACAAAGTATATAATAAACTGAAATATTCAATAAATGAAGTAAAACACTCAGTTCATTATTTTGATTTTATATAAAATTAAGTGGGACACATTATTTCTGTGAAACATTTCTGTGGATCAATAAATGACCTCTATATATTCTGAAATGACTGTGTTTTTAAACATAGTAATGACAGGCCTACCACTCCGCCAATGTTCAACCAAATTTACCGAATCCCCACTCTGTGTTTGGGCTTGTGCTGAGAGTGGAAGATACAATGGTGAGCAAGACTGCCAGTGTTCCTTGTCTTCAACAGAACTCACACAGGTTCTTAGTTCTCATTTTTTTCTAAGCTAAAAACCTCCATTCCTTTCATTGTTCCTCAATGATTCAGTAACTTCTCACTCTTATGTTTACTGAACATAGCATTTTGAAGAAAATGCTATTTATCAGTGTCTCATTAAATGACAGTTTTCAATCTTGACTGCAGATTAAAAGTGACCTGGGGAGCTTTTAAAAATCCAGAGGCCCAGGCCTCACCCTCAAAAATCAGAACCTCTGGGGAAAAGAACTCAGGTATCTCTATTTTTAAAAGTTTCTCAGGTGTTTACAATGCGCAGCCAGGGTCAAAATCAAAACAAAACACTACTCTAAAACCTGCTATCCGTACCTGAACAACAACAAAAAAGCCAATTTTAATTTTGTGCGATGAGAGCACAGTGGGATTATTATTTCCCACAACTGCATGAGATTATTAATGCAGTCTAAGAAAGCGGTAGGTTTCAAAGAGTCATACCACACTTGTTTTATACTAAATGTACAATTCAATCATTAATGTATCCATGTAACATGCATTTTAAAAAAGACTTATTAGATGCCATGTACCAAGCTTACAAAATGTCTCTGCCCTTAGAGATTTGAGCTCACAGCAAGGTCAAGGTACCTAACCATAACTGTACTACAACCTGGTTAGTTCAAATAATCAACATGTGTATAAAATGTCATAAGAGCATCAAGTAGGTATGATCAAGGTGGGGAAAAGGGGAGAAAGAGACAAAAAGCAGTTAGAGAAAGCTTTTTGGAAAGATAATCAGAACTGAGTTTTAAAAGATGAGTATAAATTGAGGGTATAAAAATGGTATTTTGGGTGGGGCAACCCTTTGCTGTGCAGGACTTCAGGTGTATTGTGGTCTTTGATTTGTGGGTATTAAAAGTCAAATAATATTTCCCAGTCATTGGGATAATCAAAACACTTCCAAAAGCCTCCCAGTGAGGCAGGCTCTGCAGGGGGTGAGGGGTGGGGTAGGAAGAGGAGGAAATCATTCTAAGCCAAAGGGTCAGAAACAATAGAACGCACAAGAATTTGATTGGTATTAGAATAGCATTTCCTTAAATGTTTCATGGTATATTAACACATACTACACAGAAGCAATGTTCCATAGTCAAAGAAGTTGAGAAAATTCTAATTTAAACAAAAGTTTCTTTACTATAGTTCTTTTCAATCTTTAATATGCCAATGTCCAATTATGAAATCCCAAGAGGGGAATACAGTACAGGGTATCTCTTGCTAGCCAAACCAATTCAGATACGTTTTAGATGAATCACTTGATATGCAAAGTGCAGAAATCAAATTAAGATTCAAATAATATATTATCCTCTCATTATGTCTGAACTCTGAAAGTGAACAGGTTAGACAGTGAGAAACTTTTTATTATTTCCTCAAATTGTTAACTTTTTATGGAACCTTTCTAGAGAGAACACTTTGAATGTTTAGAATCCCATAACATATGCTATGTGAAATAATTACACTACAGCATTTAGCAGGCAGGCAAAAATTGCTGGGAGACATGGGTGGAGCGGTAGGAAAGAGCAAGATCAGAGGACCGTGACAGTGACCTGTGATGTGATGGAGTTCTTATCTGGTTTATACATTTGCTTTTAAAGAGCAGCACAGACCTCTCTATCTCCATCTTTTCCCCCACCCACCCTTAGAACAAAATATTACGGGATCGAATCACATAAAATAAAAGCAGTTACTCTGAGGAAGGGGAGAATTGATCATTTTTTGATTCATGGTAGGAACCAGTTCCTAAGAATGACGACTGAACGTAAGATGTAAAAGGTTAAAAGAAAAAATATAATCTAAATGGGATATTTAAAACAATACTGGGGTCAAAAACCAAAACCTAAACAAATGCTGTATATAAGATCTATATCTAAAACTCATTTGGAAAGGTTGAAAGTTAAAGAATGTGCCCACGTGCCCGATCGCGTCTGATCTTGGAAGCTAAGCAGGGTCGGGCCTGGTTAGTACTTGGATGGGAGAGTGCCTAGGAATGCCAAGTGCTGTAGGTGTTTAAAAAAAAAAAAAAGAATGAGCCAAATAATGCCCATTCAACCAACTTTGAAAAAATATTTTCTCTGGTCTTGTATAAAAACCAATCAAGATCATAAAAAATCTGGAAAACAAATCAGCTCTTTCTAACAACACTAATATAACCGATACCAAAACTGGGTGGACTAGCACAACCCAGTTATAGATATTAATCTCATTTATGAACACAAATGTAAAACCCCTAAATAAAAACCTGTTATTAGCAATCAAATTCAACAATGAATACATATTGTGATAAAATGTGTTCAGCAATATGAATTGTTCAAAACTAGGATGTATGCTTATATAATTACGTTAACAGATGAAAACGAGAAAACAAATCACAATGATCACCTTGATAGATGTAGGGAAAAAATCTGACAAAATTCAATACCCATTTGTAATAAAAAATAAAATAAAAACAACTCTTAGCAAACCAAAAATGGAAGAAACATCCTTAAATTTCATACAGGGTGTCTACAATAAGTTTATAATAAAAAAAAAAGTTTATAATAAATCACCAAGCATACAGAAGCATTCTCACTAAAGAAAGGAGAAATAAAGATACCTACTATCACTACAAGTATTAAATGAAGGCCTTAAACAGTATATTAGAACAATAATAACAAAAAGACTTATAAGAATGGGAAAGGAAAAAAAATAACACAATCATTATTTGTATATGCATGTTACTTAAATATCCAGGACAATGCACTTATGAACCTGAGAAGTAATAAGAGTTCTCTAAGAACCAGATACAAAAATCAATGTATAAAAGAACCAATAGCTTTCCTATATACCACCAACAAACGATAAGATTTAAAAAAAAAAAAATCTCATTAGCATTAGCACAAGATTCTCAGGGATAAACCTAACCCCCAATAAGTATGAGAATGTTATATAGAAAACTGCAAACATTTATTTGAGGAAATAACAGGTCTAAATAAATGAAGTTAAAGACCATGTTCATGAATTGGAAAACTCAATTTATAAGTATCTAATATATGTCCCTATACTAATATATAAATTTAATGCAATCACTATCAAAGTCTCAGTAGGATTTTTTATGGAACTCAACAACCTGATTCTAATAGTCACACGGAAGAGAAAATAAGTATATGTTTGCAAAAAATGAACAAAGAGACTTGCAATACCAAAAAAAGATATAGTAGAAAGCAGCACTGTGGACCTGGTGTTGCTACAGACAAACAGGTCAAGAGATAGCTCAGAAATAGGCCCATGGGAAATTGGTAAATGTTAGAGGTGGCTTCAAACCAGAGAGAAAAAGACCCATGCTCACGTGCACAAAGGTGCTGAGATAATTATATCCCCCCAAATAGCTTCACATAACAAATGCCAGACCACTTAAAAACCTACAAAAAATTTTAAAACTTTATCAGAAGACAAACTAAGAGAGTATCTTTTTTAACTCTGGATACTAAAAGGTTTCCAAACAAGAAACAAAAACCAAAAACCATAAAGAAAAAGATGAATAAAGTTGACCAAACAATAACAAATTTCTTTATAACAAAAGACTAGAAGAAAATATTTTAGACATATAATGAATGGATAAAGAATATCCATAATATAACTGTAGAACATCTAAAAATGAATTTTAAAAGCAAATAGCACAATACATAAATAGGCATAAAATGTTCACAAATAATTCAAGAAAAAAAATTCAACGCCCAATAAAAATAGGAAAACATACTCAACTTTACTGTGTAGAGATGAAAATTAAGATAAATTTTTTTATTATAAAATTATGTATGTTTATTGGTCATTTAAAATATTTTAAATCAAATGCCTACTCTGGCTTTTCCCTTTTTCTATTTGGTGTTCTATCTTTGTCACAGTAATTCAATTTTTTATGTATATTTTTCATACCATTCATTCATTATGTGTTGTGGTAAGTAACCTCTAAAATGGTCCTCAATGATCGTCACCTCTTGGTACCCACGCCCCCTTGTAAAACCTCTTCTCCTTGAGTGTGGGCTGGAATTACTGACTTGCTCCTTATGAACAAAACACTGCAGAAATAATGAGATGTCACTTCTAAGATTAAATTATAAAAGGATTGTAGCTTCCACCTTAAATCTCTCTCATTCTCTTCTGGATTTTTCACTCTGGGAAAAGCCAGCTGCCATGCTATGAGGTGGCCCTGTGAAGAGGCCCTTGTGGACACAGAAGTAGATTTTTTCTCAGTCTAGCCTTGAGATGACTGCAGGCCTGGCTGACCCCTTGACTACAGCCTTATGAGAGACACTGAACCAGAGCCACCCAGCTAAGCTGCTTAGATTCCTGATCCACAGAAACTATGAGATCAATGTTTGCTGTTTTCAGCTGCTAAATTCTGGGATAATATATTACAAAATAATAGGTAAGTAACACATGTATTACAAATATCTTCTACTCTGTACCTTGTTTTACTAGTCTCTTAAGGGGGGGGGGTCCTTAATAAATAGAAGTTTCTATCTGTATTCAAATTTACCAACTTTTTTATGGTTAGTATTTTTGGACTTAAGAATTCCCTCCCTGCCTTGAGCTCATAAATGTATGCCCCCTTTTTAAAAAAGCTTTCTGAATTTTTCTTTTTAATCATCAATCTACTAGGAATAGATTTTTATGGATAGTAAGAGGTGGGAGTCCAATTTCGTTTCTTTAATATGATAAACAACTGTTCCAAGCAAGTGTATCTTTCCCAACTACCTTGCCATGTAGCATGTATTCAGCCACCTAATCCCATATAAGTGTATAGAATTCATTAGCAACCTCTATTTAGTATTACCCGTCAATCTGTTATCCATCTTCCTTTTTTCTATAGGCTTCTCAGACATCTCATAGGCTGAGCCTCAAAACCCATTCCTGTGGCACCCTCCAAGTCTCCCTCCCTCACTCCCCAAAGGTGAGTAACTTCTCTGGATCTCACTCTGCAGGAGATCCTCCCCTCCCCTATTAACAAGGCTGTAATCCAATTGACATCTTAAAGGTCTATTTACAGTAAAACCTACTGCTAGGCATCCTGTTAAAAGAAATTAACAAAAGTAATAACAGAAAATGTAAAGAAAGAACATTACAACCAGGAAAAATTTTCAAATCAGATAATAAAATTAGAGCAATTAAGTTTGTTGGTAGTCTGGGCACTCCTCTGATACGTTAGGAAGTGGTTTATTAAAAACCCTAGGTATCACTAGAAGTGATTTGATTGTGATTTCTGGGTGGGAGTCATGTCTCATATTCACTAGGGTCCAGCAGTGCCTTATATACAGCAAACATTCAAATTTGCTGATGAAAAAAATGGATTAAAGAAAAGAAATTTTCCCATCTTGATTTTTAAGACTATATTGGCAATTCCTACCTCCTTCCACTTCCATAGAAACTGTTAATCAAGTTGTCAAGTTTCACAGAAAAACCTACAGGGATTTAGATTTCAATAAATCTAGTGAGCAATTTTTGAAAAACTGACATTTTTACCATATTCACTCTTCCAATCCATCCTCCGTCTGTGGTATGTAACTCCATTTACTTAGGTCTTCTTTTATGTCTCTAAATAAAGTTTCCTCTTCTTTACGAAAGTCTTATACATCTTCGATATTTAAAATTCAGTTTAAGTATTTCCTTTTTTAGGAAATTCCTCTGTCTTCCATCTCCTACATCAGGGGTCCCCAACTCCCGAGCCATAGACCAGTACCGGTACCGGTCCGTGGCCTGTTAGGAGCCGGGCCACACAGCAGGAGGTGAACAGCAGGGCAGTGAGTGAAGCTTCATCTCTATTTGCATCCACTTCCCAGCACTAGCGTCACCACCTCAGCTCCACCTCAGATCAGGCATTAGATTCTCATAGGAGCACCGGTCCCTGGTGCCAAAAAGGTTGAGGACAGCTGGCCTACACCCATTCTGAATTATATGCTCCTCCTCCTATGATTCCTCTGCCCCAGGGCACACTTGAAACGTAATACACACACTGTTTTTAATTCTTGACTATCTGCCTGCTTCCACCACTAGACTGTAAGCTCCCTGAGGACACAGACTGTCATTTCTATATCACAGCACCTAGCACACAAACAGCACAACGGAGCTCAATATTTATTTTTCAACTTTAAATAAATTAATAAATGTAATCAATTAATATAAAGTATAAACTGTCTTATAAGGAAAGGATTACTATTTACTGAGTACCTTCTATGTGTTGGCCAAAATAATATGCTGAGTGAGTGCTTAGATACATTATCATCTAATTCTAAAAGAAAATCACCCTTTTGACACATTTTATAAAAGTCTAATATCAGTGTCACATGATGTACTAGGCATCAGGAATACTACAGTGATAGTCCTTACTGACCTGGAGGTCACAGTCACATAAGCCTAAATAAGAATAGTAACTGTCTTAGTCCATTCGGGCTGCTATAAAAAAAAAATACCATGAACTGGGTGACTTATAAACGACAGAAATTTATCACAGTTCTGGAGGCTGTAAAATCCAAGATCAAGGTACCAACAGATTTGTGCTTGGTGAGGACCTGCTTTGTGGTTCATAGATGGTGCTTTCTAGCTATAATCTTACATACAGGAAGGGATAAGCTAGCTCTCTGAGGTCTGTTAAAAGGGCACTAATCCCAATCAAGATGGCTCCACTGACTAGACAGGAAAAATAAGGATATAGGAGAAATCAAAGATGCTCTGAGGTTTCAAGCATAAATTATGATAATTGGACAATATTATTACAAGAAGAGGGGCAGAAGTAATTTAAAGGGAGTAATTTAAAGTCAGTTTAGGACTTGCTGACTTTGTGATGTCAGTGAGACATTAAGGCAAAACTCGAGATAACTAGAAATTCAGGACTGACACTAGCCCAGAGGGTAGCTTGACTGTTAAGGGTACATGGTGGCCTTTGAAAGAACAGATTCAGTTGTATAAGAAATGGAAGACTGACTTTCAAGATGATTTGAGTGAGTATTAAGAAAAGGCATTAAGTGACCAGAAGAAAACAAAAGCTCAAGAGGGTACCAGAACTGGCAAATGTGTTTTTGGTTCTGGATGGGATTACCAGGATACATTTGAAGGCAAACAGCAAATAACCAGTGTCAAAGGTCTAAAGGTGTGTGTGCACGTCAAATAGTGAGAGAGTGGGGATATGAGTTAAAAAGAAACATTGTTCTGTGCTATCCCCGAGGACTAAACTAGGATGATGTTAGAACCTAGAGACAGAACTTCAAAAAGGTATATTTGAGTTCCACATTATGAGATATCTGATATCTTTATTAACAGTAAAGATATTTAGCAAAGGAACAAGCTGCCTTACTATTAAGAACATTTAACTGAATGTTTAATTGTTTGTCAGGGATGCTGCAGAAGAATTTTTATACAATGTGAGAGGTGGAACTAGGTTCCATTTGATACTAAATTCTGACCTTTCTCATATTAAGCAATAACTCTCATTACCTGTCTCCCAGACCTGGGAACCTCTCTTCTACATTGTCTCTATAAATTTGCCTATTCTGATATTTTATGTAAGTGGAATCATACAATATTTGTCCTTTTGTGTTTGGCTTATTTCACTTACCATAGTGTTTTCAAGGCTTACCCATTATATATATCAGAACTTCATTCCTTTTTATGACTGAATAATTATCCACTGTATGCATGTACTACTAAATCTATTCATCTATTAACAGGCACTGGACTGTTTCCATCTTTTGGCTACTATGAATAATGCTGCAATGAACATCGATATCTATTCAAGTCTCTGTTTTCATTCTTTTGGGTATATTCCTGGCAGTGAAATTGTTAAGTCATATGGTAATTCTATTTAGATTTCAGATTCTATATAAATTTTTGAGAAACTGCCACTAAGAACAAATAACCTAATACAAAACTCACAGTGAAATAACAATTTATGTCCACTAAGATGGCTATGATAAAAAGAAAAAGAAGTGTTGGTGAGGATGTGGAGAAACTAGAACCCCCATACATTGCGGGTGGGGATGTAAATGGAATGCTGGTGGTGAAAGAGTTTGGTAGTTACTTTGATATATTCCACAACATAGATGGACCTTGACAACATTAAGCTCAATGAAATAAGTCAGACAAAGAATGACAAATCCTGTAGATTTCACTTACATAAAGTACCAAGAATAGGCAAATCCATAAAGACAGAAAGTGGAACAGAGGTTACCAGGGACTGGGAAGGGAGAAAGAAGGAATTACTTTTTAATAGGTAGAGTTTTTGTTAGGGAAGATAAAAATTTTGAGTATAGATAATGGTAATGCTTATATGTCATTCTGAAAGTATTTAATGCCACTGAATTGTATACTTATGAGTAGTTAAAATGATGAATATTACATAATGTATATTTTACAATATTTTAAATAAAAAATTAAACATTGAATTATTCCTTGTGCCAATAAAAATGTATTAATCAGTACCCAAAGCAGAAAAGAAAAAATCAGTTTAGAGATTTCAAACCAGAAAAGCACTGAATACAAGGACTAAGATGCTTTTCATTAAAAATACTGAGGGATTGGAAATCAGGAGTAGCCTGTGCATTACAGAAATAAAGGGTACACTGAAGTCAGAGGTCCAAAAGCTGCTGCCACTACTGTCTCTACACATCCATGAAGCTGGAGTTAAACTCTGGAATGCTCAGTCCAGACACTTCACCTAACTGCTTCTATTC
>NW_011888829.1:945389-949444 GCF_000151845.1 Pteropus vampyrus | reverse complement strand
GCTCAGAAATAGGCCCATGGGAAATTGGTAAATGTTAGAGGTGGCTTCAAACCAGAGAGAAAAAGACCCATGCTCACGTGCACAAAGGTGCTGAGATAATTATATCCCCCCAAATAGCTTCACATAACAAATGCCAGACCACTTAAAAACCTACAAAAAATTTTAAAACTTTATCAGAAGACAAACTAAGAGAGTATCTTTTTTAACTCTGGATACTAAAAGGTTTCCAAACAAGAAACAAAAACCAAAAACCATAAAGAAAAAGATGAATAAAGTTGACCAAACAATAACAAATTTCTTTATAACAAAAGACTAGAAGAAAATATTTTAGACATATAATGAATGGATAAAGAATATCCATAATATAACTGTAGAACATCTAAAAATGAATTTTAAAAGCAAATAGCACAATACATAAATAGGCATAAAATGTTCACAAATAATTCAAGAAAAAAAATTCAACGCCCAATAAAAATAGGAAAACATACTCAACTTTACTGTGTAGAGATGAAAATTAAGATAAATTTTTTTATTATAAAATTATGTATGTTTATTGGTCATTTAAAATATTTTAAATCAAATGCCTACTCTGGCTTTTCCCTTTTTCTATTTGGTGTTCTATCTTTGTCACAGTAATTCAATTTTTTATGTATATTTTTCATACCATTCATTCATTATGTGTTGTGGTAAGTAACCTCTAAAATGGTCCTCAATGATCGTCACCTCTTGGTACCCACGCCCCCTTGTAAAACCTCTTCTCCTTGAGTGTGGGCTGGAATTACTGACTTGCTCCTTATGAACAAAACACTGCAGAAATAATGAGATGTCACTTCTAAGATTAAATTATAAAAGGATTGTAGCTTCCACCTTAAATCTCTCTCATTCTCTTCTGGATTTTTCACTCTGGGAAAAGCCAGCTGCCATGCTATGAGGTGGCCCTGTGAAGAGGCCCTTGTGGACACAGAAGTAGATTTTTTCTCAGTCTAGCCTTGAGATGACTGCAGGCCTGGCTGACCCCTTGACTACAGCCTTATGAGAGACACTGAACCAGAGCCACCCAGCTAAGCTGCTTAGATTCCTGATCCACAGAAACTATGAGATCAATGTTTGCTGTTTTCAGCTGCTAAATTCTGGGATAATATATTACAAAATAATAGGTAAGTAACACATGTATTACAAATATCTTCTACTCTGTACCTTGTTTTACTAGTCTCTTAAGGGGGGGGGGTCCTTAATAAATAGAAGTTTCTATCTGTATTCAAATTT
This sequence comes from Pteropus vampyrus, assembly GCF_000151845.1. Lineage (NCBI taxonomy): Eukaryota > Metazoa > Chordata > Mammalia > Chiroptera > Pteropodidae > Pteropus > Pteropus vampyrus. The sequence continues at coordinate 948,178 of NW_011888829.1, read as the reverse complement.
ACCAACTTTTTTATGGTTAGTATTTTTGGACTTAAGAATTCCCTCCCTGCCTTGAGCTCATAAATGTATGCCCCCTTTTTAAAAAAGCTTTCTGAATTTTTCTTTTTAATCATCAATCTACTAGGAATAGATTTTTATGGATAGTAAGAGGTGGGAGTCCAATTTCGTTTCTTTAATATGATAAACAACTGTTCCAAGCAAGTGTATCTTTCCCAACTACCTTGCCATGTAGCATGTATTCAGCCACCTAATCCCATATAAGTGTATAGAATTCATTAGCAACCTCTATTTAGTATTACCCGTCAATCTGTTATCCATCTTCCTTTTTTCTATAGGCTTCTCAGACATCTCATAGGCTGAGCCTCAAAACCCATTCCTGCGGCACCCTCCAAGTCTCCCTCCCTCACTCCCCAAAGGTGAGTAACTTCTCTGGATCTCACTCTGCAGGAGATCCTCCCCTCCCCTATTAACAAGGCTGTAATCCAATTGACATCTTAAAGGTCTATTTACAGTAAAACCTACTGCTAGGCATCCTGTTAAAAGAAATTAACAAAAGTAATAACAGAAAATGTAAAGAAAGAACATTACAACCAGGAAAAATTTTCAAATCAGATAATAAAATTAGAGCAATTAAGTTTGTTGGTAGTCTGGGCACTCCTCTGATACGTTAGGAAGTGGTTTATTAAAAACCCTAGGTATCACTAGAAGTGATTTGATTGTGATTTTTGGGTGGGAGTCATGTCTCATATTCACTAGGGTCCAGCAGTGCCTTATATACAGCAAACATTCAAATTTGCTGATGAAAAAAATGGATTAAAGAAAAGAAATTTTCCCATCTTGATTTTTAAGACTATATTGGCAATTCCTACCTCCTTCCACTTCCATAGAAACTGTTAATCAAGTTGTCAAGTTTCACAGAAAAACCTACAGGGATTTAGATTTCAATAAATCTAGTGAGCAATTTTTGAAAAACTGACATTTTTACCATATTCACTCTTCCAATCCATCCTCCGTCTGTGGTATGTAACTCCATTTACTTAGGTCTTCTTTTATGTCTCTAAATAAAGTTTCCTCTTCTTTACGAAAGTCTTACACATCTTCGATATTTAAAATTCAGTTTAAGTATTTCCTTTTTTAGGAAATTCCTCTGTCTTCCATCTCCTACATCAGGGGTCCCCAACTCCCGAGCCATAGACCAGTACCGGTACCGGTCCGTGGCCTGTTAGGAGCCGGGCCACACAGCAGGAGGTGAACAGCAGGGCAGTGAGTGAAGCTTCATCTGTATTTGCATCCGCTTCCCAGCACTAGCATCACCACCTCAGCTCCACCTCAGATCAGGCATTAGATTCTCATAGGAGCACCGGTCCCTGGTGCCAAAAAGGTTGAGGACAGCTGGCCTACACCCATTCTGAATTATATGCTCCTCCTCCTATGATTCCTCTGCCCCGGGGCACACTTGAAACGTAATACACACACTGTTTTTAATTCTTGACTATCTGCCTGCTTCCACCACTAGACTGTAAGCTCCCTGAGGACACAGACTGTCATTTCTATATCACAGCACCTAGCACACAAACAGCACAACGGAGCTCAATATTTATTTTTCAACTTTAAATAAATTAATAAATGTAATCAATTAATATAAAGTATAAACTGTCTTATAAGGAAAGGATTACTATTTACTGAGTACCTTCTATGTGTTGGCCAAAATAATATGCTGAGTGAGTGCTTAGATACATTATCATCTAATTCTAAAAGAAAATCACCCTTTTGACACATTTTATAAAAGTCTAATATCAGTGTCACATGATGTACTAGGCATCAGGAATACTACAGTGATAGTCCTTACTGACCTGGAGGTCACAGTCACATAAGCCTAAATAAGAATAGTAACTGTCTTAGTCCATTCGGGCTGCTATAAAAAAAAAATACCATGAACTGGGTGACTTATAAACGACAGAAATTTATCACAGTTCTGGAGGCTGTAAAATCCAAGATCAAGGTACCAACAGATTTGTGCTTGGTGAGGACCTGCTTTGTGGTTCATAGATGGTGCTTTCTAGCTATAATCTTACATACAGGAAGGGATAAGCTAGCTCTCTGAGGTCTGTTAAAAGGGCACTAATCCCAATCAAGATGGCTCCACTGACTAGACAGGAAAAATAAGGATATAGGAGAAATCAAAGATGCTCTGAGGTTTCAAGCATAAATTATGATAATTGGACAATATTATTACAAGAAGAGGGGCAGAAGTAATTTAAAGGGAGTAATTTAAAGTCAGTTTAGGACTTGCTGACTTTGTGATGTCAGTGAGACATTAAGGCAAAACTCGAGATAACTAGAAATTCAGGACTGACACTAGCCCAGAGGGTAGCTTGACTGTTAAGGGTACATGGTGGCCTTTGAAAGAACAGATTCAGTTGTATAAGAAATGGAAGACTGACTTTCAAGATGATTTGAGTGAGTATTAAGAAAAGGCATTAAGTGACCAGAAGAAAACAAAAGCTCAAGAGGGTACCAGAACTGGCAAATGTGTTTTTGGTTCTGGATGGGATTACCAGGATACATTTGAAGGCAAACAGCAAATAACCAGTGTCAAAGGTCTAAAGGTGTGTGTGCACGTCAAATAGTGAGAGAGTGGGGATATGAGTTAAAAAGAAACATTGTTCTGTGCTATCCCCGAGGACTAAACTAGGATGATGTTAGAACCTAGAGACAGAACTTCAAAAAGGTATATTTGAGTTCCACATTATGAGATATCTGATATCTTTATTAACAGTAAAGATATT
>NW_011888829.1:935292-942989 GCF_000151845.1 Pteropus vampyrus | reverse complement strand
AATTATTCCTTGTGCCAATAAAAATGTATTAATCAGTACCCAAAGCAGAAAAGAAAAAATCAGTTTAGAGATTTCAAACCAGAAAAGCACTGAATACAAGGACTAAGATGCTTTTCATTAAAAATACTGAGGGATTGGAAATCAGGAGTAGCCTGTGCATTACAGAAATAAAGGGTACACTGAAGTCAGAGGTCCAAAAGCTGCTGCCACTACTGTCTCTACACATCCATGAAGCTGGAGTTAAACTCTGGAATGCTCAGTCCAGACACTTCACCTAACTGCTTCTATTCGCTCAGATCTTAGAACTTCTTTGCTAACCAGCTAAAACAGCAGCAAAAGAACGCTTCCCTGTCTTTTTACCTTCCAAATTGTGGGAATTCATCTGATATGACAGAACCTAAACTGCATCCACATTTGATGGGAGTTCAGAAAATGCACTATATTTCATTATTTATAAGACGTAAAAGTATTTTAAAAAGTGGAAATTGGGATGCATTTTATAATCAACAGCACGTCATGCTTCACTGACAATATTTTATTTTAAAAATTCAAAATTAAATAATGGTAAATCTTAGACTCAACAACATCTTAAATTTAATGAAAATAGTTAATTTCAGCTTTCTAGTTTAAAAAAGAGGCTCTACAAGCTCTCCAAATAAAAATATGTTTTCATATTATCTTCGAAAAGCTTTATGTGTTATTTTGCATCTTACATCCAGGCATTTAGTTTGCCCCGAATTTGTGATTATTGTGAGGTAAAAGTCCAAATTAATTTTTCCTAATTTTTCCGGCACCATTTATTGAAAGGATATTCTTTTTTCACTATTTCCAGAAGATATCTGTCATATATCACGTAAACTGTAAGTCTTCTTCTGTTCCACTGGTCCATGCATCACTATACTACTCATGACAGTGTCTTAATTACTATACTTTCTAAAAAGTCTTAATAACCGGTAAAGTAAGTCTTCCCATATTGTCTTCCTTGGGAGTGTCTTGGCTACTTTAGTCCTTTATTGATTTTCCATAAAATTATAGAATCAGTTCTTTAAGTTCCACCAAAACAACAAAACCAACCAACCAACCAAACAAAAACCACCAAAAAACCTTAAGGTTTTGACTGGGATATTAAATATATAAATCCATTTAGGGAGAATAGCTATACGATATCAAGTCTATCAATCCATGTACATGGTATTTTGCCCCAATAATTAGGTCTTATATGATTTGTTTCAATAAGCCTCCTAGAAGTCTTAGGCCATTTTTTAGACTTATTCTTGGGTACATCATATTTTTTATGCTATTATGAATTATACTGTTTTAGATTTCCCTTTCCTAACTGTTGCTAGAATATAAAAATACAAATGATCTTTGATTTTCTTAATTAGCAATCTTGTGAAATTCTTATCGTTTCTAATAATTTTTAGATTTTTCTAAACACACAATTATGTGGTCTGTGAATTGTTAGTTCTTCCTTTCAAATTCTTATGTTTTTAAATCTTTTCCTTAACTTAGTGAAGATTGGGATTTCTACTACAACTTTGACTAGAGGTAGTTATAATGGACAACCTTATCTCTCCCAATCTCAGAGGGAATATTTAATATTTCAACATTAATTACAAAACTTGATTAAAAACTAGATACCCTTTATCACATTAGATTTGCTTCAGGTTTTATGATGAATGAATGCTGAATTTTATCAAACACCGTTTATAACTTGGGTGGGTCACGTGTTTTTTTCTCTAACTCATTAAGATGGTAACACATACAGTAGTCCCTACTTGTCGGAGGTTTCATTTTCTGTGTTTTCAGTTACCTGCCAACCAAAAATTATTAAATGCAAAATTCCAGAAACAAACCATTCATAAGTTTTAAATTAGTGTCATTCTAAGTTGTGTGATGAAACCTCGCACCGTCCTGCTCAACCCAGGGAGGGGTGTGAATCACCCCTTTGTCCAGCATACCCACAATGTATACGCTCCCCGCTGCTCAGTCACTAACTAGCGGTCTTGGTTATCAGCTCAACTGTTGTGGTACAGTAGTCCTCTGCTCAAGTAACCCTTATTTTACTTAATAATGAGTCCAAAGTGCAAAAGTAGTGATGCTGGCAATTTGGATATGCCAAAGAGAAGCTGTAAAGTGTTTCCTTTAAGTGAAAATCTATGCATGTATAGAAAAAAAAATACTACATATAGGATTCAGTACTATCTGTGGTTTCAGGTGTCCTTTGGGGTTCTTAGAACGGACCTCCTGCTGTACATAGAGAAACCTAAAATGTATCAAACTCAGTACTAGAAAAACTAAATTCTCATGTATAATAAAACTTAGCCTGAGATAGAGTAACACTGTTAATATGAGAAGTGCAGAAAGAATATATGGGTGGAATATTTAATGTCAGAAGCAATCATGTAAAAACTAAGAAGAAAGGAACACTTTCAGCAGGTGCAGAAGAGGAATGTAAGAACTACACCAAATCATCTTTTCCCTATCTGAAGTTCTCTGATACTATTTCCATGGACATACAATAATATGATGTGTAAAAAGCAATTTTGAGTTTTTTAGGAATAATTAACAATAGTACTTTATCCTTTTATAGTAAAAAAGGATATAAAGGTAACAATTGTTTGGTATTCATAAAAAAGATAGGATGTTTTCATAATAAATGGGAATTAAATCACCTTTGTAACATTATCAGACTTTATGCTAATTTATGCTAATTCTTTAAAAATAATCATACCTACTACACACTCTTAAATTAATAATTGTTTCTTCTAAGCTACAGAGAACTTTCTAAGTAGAAAACATAAGCTTTAAAACAGAGGAAAAGGATTCAGACTGAAGTTGACAATATAAAAAATATAGGTTCTGGTAACTATTTACAATATTACTGCTGAAGCTAGTAATCTCCTTTAATATTAAAAGTAAATCTATAAGCCAAAACAGAAATTTACTTTGCAAAATAAATGCTGTAATGTAGAAAATACAGTTTAAAAATCCTAGGTCATTGGAGGAACAACCTCTAGCAGTTTTTTCAAACTGTTTCAAAATACTCGATGGTGACTATCTCAAAGCATTCTAGAATTTTATTTAATTTGTTGTTCTAAAAATAGAAAGTCAAATTTTTCTGGTGTTATTAATTTAAAGGTTATATATTCCATGCAAGAAAAAAATATAAAACAAGAGTGTTTCTCAATTTAAACACAATTAAAGTATCTTTTACAATAATAAGGAGATGCACACTTTTTTAACACACTAATTTTAGAACAAAAGTTGAAAATAGTCTTCCAAAATGTTATGTTACTCTCTCTTTCAAAGCGCAGTTTCAAAATTCACAAGTTAGCCAAATACAATTGGAATAACACTTCTCACTACGTGAACAAAAAGGCCTGGACTACTTTCTCAATTGTCACACGACACTGTACTGGTCAGGTATGCGAGATTTATGCTTTATGAAGACATTTCCTGATTTTTTGTTTTTTAATCCATAAGTGAAAATCACGACCAGAGCTTCTAGAAGATACACAGTTAATTTAGTTCAGAGCAATTTTTATATTTGGTGTTGAGGGCATTTCTATGACCTGGAAAGGAATATATCACTGGGCATAAATTTCCCTCCTTATATGCATAGTCTTGATATGAAAAAGAACAATAATAATAGTTTTTTTTAAGCCCAAGAGAAAACATGGAAACCAAAATAACCTCAGAGGGTAGAAAGGAGAAAAAAAAATAATTGCTTAATGCTAGGGTGGGGTTTGGATTAAAAGTTTCTTCTGATTATCATGTTAATTAAGTATGACAATAAATTAGGTCGGTAGCCAAAAGAAACTGAAAAATAAAAACTACCGCTCAGAAGATGTCAGTACCTCCACTGAATGTTTAAGGAAGAAATGGAACAAATGACGCTATATTTTCGGTTCTTATAGTATTAACATTAAGATCTATAACATTGTGACTATGCAAACGTACTTTACACCTATTTTGAATTCAGAAGTTCTATAACTATTGCTGATCCTGATTTTACAGAATAACCAATGTAGGTAGGTAAAATAGACAATGAGAGTGAGTAAAGAACTTAAAACAATTCAACTTCTGATGAAGACAAAAATCCAGTAAAAGTACTGACAATACAAGCTACTTGCAATACAGGCTATGTCAATGACACTTTGAGGCAGAAATATAGGAAGCAAAGGAACATACTGGATTTCATTTAAAAAGGGGGATTACGACACACAATGTTTACTGAGTACTCAGATAAATTAATATCGAGATGTCAAAGGAAACAAAACGCACTTTTGCAATTCTACAGGAGAAAAACTATGACCGCAAAGGAAGAACAAAATAAGCATCAGATTTTAAAAATACTAAAAAAAAAAAAAATTTAACCTGCTTCTTCCCTCTTTTCCCCACCACTCACAGAACATAGATTTCCAGTTGTTATGATGGGATCCTAATTCAACCTAATCAGGAAAACAAAGGATAGAGAATTGAGAAAAGTCAGACTTCTCTAGCCGGTTACCCTATTACAACTTTTCTGGCCTATTATCCAAACACAAGTAAATCAGGTTTGCTCTCAGGTTTACTACATTCGGGGATTCAAGCACCCAGTTCCAACGTTCCTTTCTTATCTGTTTACTAACAATCAAATCCTTTAATAAGCAGCACATAAGTGATGGATATCAGAAGAAGTGAGTGGATGCCTAAAGGAGGGACTTCGTTAAACGAGAAAGAGTACATAAAGGAACACTAGAAACACCAAGGACACAGCTATTTTATAGTTTTGCCTAACAGGAATGTTTTGTCCACCTATGAATATATCCAGACAAGTATTAACAGCAAAAGCTGGAAACTGCAGAAGCACATGCCTTAGTGGGACTTCCACTTACTAAGAGTATGAGGTAATCCAACCTGGTTTGGCATGGTTCACAAAGATGTGTTTTAATACAGTGGACCATATTATAAAGGAGATTCCACCCAAGAATACTGCTTAGTCAATGCATTATTATAATTTCACCGCTCAGCTAAGATTGGCAATAACAGATCTTAAAACAATACAATTTTAATTGTAACACAACCGTAAGATGCTCCCTTCTACAGACACATAGCACAAGAATAGTTAATAAATATCATACCCTGTTACTACAACACATATTTTTTCAATAGATGTATTTATTTTACCATACGGTCATAAGAAAGAAACATTAGGGGACTATAAATGGTCAGAAGTAAACGTTTCATGCCAAAAGTAAAAGCACATTCATTAGGTAAATATTTAATAAGCTCTTGTCATTTACCAGAATATTCTATTCTTAGAATCTACAAAGTAATACTTACAAATATAGAACATGAAATTTGTTCACTTCCCAACATAATTTTCAAAACTAAAATCTACATTTAATGTTCAAGATGTTTGAAAAGAGTGAAAAATTCAGAAACAACCTAATACCAAAAAAATACTAGTTTAAAAAAATCACAGTATATCTAATATGCAAAATGTTTCACTATATTAAGTTAAAAAATATTATAAAGCCAAATACATTGTATTATACAAGCATAAAGAGTAAATGTATACACATACACCAAAATTTTTAGTTTATGTAATTATACCTTAAGTGGCAAGATTATAGATGATTTTTTAAAAACTTTTTGTACTTATATCTTTCTAATTTTTCAATAATGAATGTGCTTTCCCTCTGTAATTAGAAATTTTTAGTGCAGCTGAAATTTCCCTGAGAAACATTTAAAAAAAAAAATCGTATTTATCTGTCAGGTAAGGTAAATCTTTAGAATGTCATTTTACGTAAGCACAGTTTTTCATTTCTTTCCATACACTTGGCAATTATATTTCTTTAAGTGCATATAAGGAAGAGAGTTCAATTCAGTTTCCACTGAATTAATGTCAACTTAAAACTTAAAATTATTTCTGGGAGGAATTTATTCTACCATCTCGAACACTGATATCTACATTCAAAAAAGATCCATTTTTAATTACTTATCCTTCCCTTAGTCAAATATATTTTTTATCAGCTCCTATAAAAAATATAAAGGGAAAACTCCCATTCATCATTAAACATTAAAACCTAGGTGAAGGAGGTAGTGAGAAACACTAAAATTAAAGTATCCTTATGGTTTCAGGAGATACTAATATGCTTTCCAATTATTGGCAATTTAAACTTAAATTTATCTAGCCTAGAGGTTCTCAAGCACTGACTGCTACAGGAGAACTGCCACAGAAATGTACTGAATACAGAAACTCGTGGCCCTAGATCTCACCTACTGAATCAGAATCCTCACAGGATAGAGTTCAAACCATAAGGCCCTTTCAAATAAGATAGCAGAGATTGTACTTAACGAAAACTTCCCTATGTCACTGCAAGCTGTTCTAATAACTCTGAAACAAAGTTCTCAATGTAAACGATGTTATAATCAGAGAATTACAATTTTATAACCAATGCCCATTAATTTATTCATTCTTGTAGATACAATTCAACAAAAAACCACACACATCACTACAGAGTAAAGCAAGCCTAGAGGCACCTGTGCCTCGTAAGACAAAGGCATATCCGATTCATGGAAAAAATAGACAGCAGATGTGACCTCTAGTATTTATCCATTAAAAACAATGTATCCTAAAAATAAATTTCCATGTCAACGGAACAAAGCTGTTTATAAATAAGAAGGAATGTGGAGGTGTGGGGAAGATAAGAGGAAGCTTCACCGAGTTAAGTACCAACAGCCAGGAAACAAGGCAGAATGAATGGTAACTGGGGAGAGGGAAAAAGAGAATAAAGTGGGAAATGGAAGAAGGGAAGAGCTCTTTCCACAAATTCAAGAAGTTGGAGAAAATGAACAGATATTAAAGGAAACGAATCTGAGCAGAAATGCAAACTGCTAAGTGGTAAATGGTGTAATTTTAAGACAGAAGAACAAATATAAGATATTTAGAGTAGATCAAATGATGGTACAGAACACATCTTGGGCATAGTGAAGGTGTAACAGGATGAAAAAGAAATATTGTGAACAAACTGATACTAAATAGAGCAAGCACAGCGGATGAATTTCCAAAGTAAAGATGGTGAAGCAGGAAAAAGAGAACTGCACAGAGAGAAGAAAGAATGAGACGTTATGAAAATTGGGAAACACAATGTAAGTGGGAGGAAGGAAACAGAACTTTGAGAAAAGTCAACAGAATAAGTCACGTTACCTAATCGATAATTGTAGAGCACAGTTATACCATATATTATCTAATTATTTGTAAAGTATAATAAAGTGTATTATTTTATGTAATAAAATGCCAAATACTATATGTAACAAATTTTACGTAATCGAAACAAAATGTAAATAAAGTAATTTGACAAAGTGATCAGAAGATGAATAATGCAAAAACAGGCTGAGAGAGAAGCGAGGACTAAAAAGAAAAAAGTGAAAGAAAAAAACTGGGACAAAAAGGAGGACAACAGAATGAAAGCAATCAAACCTAAAAAAAAAAAAAAAAGGGTAGGAAAAAATAAAGAGGTGTGACTGCACAATGGAAGACGAACCAAAAAGTGCCAGTACTGCAAGTGAAGCCTGATGGAAACTTGACAGCTTCAGGATTCAGAAAGTAAGTGGCTCCATAGCGTCCAGAAGGATTTGTGAAGATAACAATAGATAACAATGTCAGGGAGCGGTGAGATGAAGTCGCGGGCCTCAAGAGGACCAAG
>NW_011888829.1:929761-934217 GCF_000151845.1 Pteropus vampyrus | reverse complement strand
GCCGCGGCAGGGCGCCTGGGCCACCTCAGGAACCGGCCCGCGGCCCCCGGCGCAGCCGAGCCTGAGGGGATTGGGGGAAGGACGCTAGGCTGGGGGCGGGGGAAGGGGGCGGAGACCACTAGAAGTCGCCGCGGCAACGGCGTCACCCGCGTGTCACGGTCGTGACGTCACCCGGGGTGCGTGACGTAATCTCAGGAGCGCCCTCGCGCCCTCGTCTGAGGAGGCTTCCTTCGCCTCCTGCACACCCTCGCGCTCGGCGGCTTCCTGCGCTCCGCCGTTTCCATGGCTCCGGTTTCCTACTTTATTCTCTTCGCCCTAAGCCTGTTCTGTAATGTAGGATTTACTAGAAGAGCAGGGGTGGTGTTCGAGCCGTTGAAATCCTAGAGGGAGGAGGACGGGGAAGCCCATACTGGTGTTATTCCATTACGACAGACGTCTCTGAGTCATGAAAATAAGACCTGAAGCCCCAGGGTTGACAGCCAAGTGGCATTTGATAGAAATAGATTTAGGAACAGCCAAATTATCAGAATGATGCTTGCATCCTTTTCATTAAAGGATTTGGCCTGTTAAAGTGGGTCTTAATGGAAATCTAAAAGCTTTTTTTTTTTTTTCATCATCGAGGAATGTTTCCTTTTAGCTTATTTTTCGTTTTCCAGATGCATTCATTTAGCAAATGTCAGTGGAGTGCTTTCCATGTGCTAGGACCTGCAGAAGCACAGAACATCCTAGATATCTGAAGCATCAAAACTATTTTCAAGGAAACCGTTCAAAATATTTTAAATACTTTTGTGCCTTTCTTAAACAGAACATTCCAAGGTATTTTCTATGCAAAATATGCATAAAAACAAGAGGGGAAAAGTAAATTCCCTCTGAGAGGCCCAATTATGGAATGGCATTAAATCCAGCTCATTATTTAAAATAGGTTTATTTAAAAGGAAAAGGGAATTTTCTGCGAAAAGAAGTTAGGAAGGGAGAAATAGAAATGAGAAACATAGTGGAAGTTACTGCGGACTCCTTATGGTCGGAAGATAGTCACCAAAGGAACCTGAATGTCAAGTCATGAGGAGCTTTGAGAGGCCTCTGCATTTTTGTACTTCCCATAAGGGGGGAAGTTACCAGTGACCTCTTTATTGTATTCACGATGATTCAAGAGATAGAAAGCTGTCCTGCTGACCTCTGAAGCAGGATGTCTGCATATGTATAGAGTCACCAGGAGCCCAGGGGAGCTGACCCTTAGTCCAAAGGTAAGTAGTTGTGTGAGACTGCTTGGTTAATCAGAATACTAGTATCCCTCTACGCTGAAAAATATACAACCTATCAAATGAACATGCTATGTTTTGTATCATTGTACTTTCTCTTCCCAAGAAACTCTCCTTGAGGGACTAAATTTAAATCAAGAGCTGCCTTGGCAAAAGTAGAATGAATGAAGATGAACGTAAGGGGTAATGCCATCTAGCTATTGTCTGAACTGCCGCTCTTTACTAGGAGGACATACTTCGAAGCGGACTGAAATAGCACCTTCAAGCCACTCATGGCATCTTTTCCCCTTGATTTCATCAGAAACACAATTGGCAGGTTTTTAAATTCTCTTAATATTCCTGTTTCATTTTTTTTAAAGCAGCCTCTGAAAATATGACATCATTAAAACACTCTCATAATGTTAAAAGTCCTAAATTTACTTTTTCATTGGTTCGATATTTTTTTTTTTCAAGGCAAGGCAACCCTTGGTTGACCTCACAAATTGCAAAGACCTTGTTAGCTTACAATCCCTTATTATTTTTTTATTTTTTACACCTACAGCTCCTGGTCTTCCTAGGTGGTCTCCCATCCAAGTATTAACCAGGCCCGACCCTGCTTAGCTTCCGAGATCAGATGGGATTGGGCTTGTTCAGATTGGTATGGCCATCATATCTTACATGGTTATTTCTTTACAAGATGGCTGATATCCATTTAATATTGATTCTTGTTAGCTTCCATTTATTCAGCATTTTCTGATCTTGTCTTCAAATATATCTTTTTTGATTTCTCTAGGCCATTCTAAGGCCCCACAGTATCCAGATGGGAAAATATAAAGAAAGCATAAACTTTGGAGTCCAAAGATCAGAATTTTAGTGTCATCATGCCACATCTTGGCTATATAATCTCAAAGCAGGTATGTTCTGATCTCAGTTTTGTTGTTGTCATTGTTTTAATCTATAAAATTAGGGTAATAATAATGCCAGTCCAACCTACCTAATTATATCATTGTGAGGATCAAACATTATAGGTTTGCCCTTTATAAAATATAAAGTTACCCTCTTAGAATTCAGACAAGGCATAGGGAAGATGGCTTATCTCTGCTCATCTGGGAGGACTCAGTGTCTAGAGGGTGTCTCAGTGGGTCGGGAGTGGAATCATCAGGAAGCATATTTCCTCACATGTCTGGTGGTTGAAGATGGGACCTCAGCTGAGTCAGTCACCCAGAATTCCTAAACATACTCTTGTCATGTGGCTTGAGCTTCCTCATAGCATGTTCGTCTCAGGGTAATCAGACTTCTTGCAAGGTGGCTGAGAGCCCCAAATGCTGGTATTCCTGTGAGGAGGTGAAAGCTGTATTGCATTTTATGACCTAGCCTCCAAAGTCACACAGCATCACTTTTGCTGCATTTTATTGGTTACAGGTAAGTCACTAATCCCAGTCCAAATTCAAGGAGGGGTGATTTCGATCCTACCTCTCAATGGAAGAAGTGTCAAAGAATTTACAGGCATGTTTAATTTACAGGCAGGTCATGTTTAGAATAATGAACTGGCTACTCTGTAGAAATGGCTACCTTTTCTAGATAGAATTCTCCCCCTTTTATTACTGGAAATCACCAAGGCATAGCCTAGTATGCTCATGAAGAAGACTTAACCTTCTTTCTGTAGCTTCTGAAGCCCCATTGCATGCAAAAGTAAATGTGGGTCCTTGGCCATTGGACATATCCTACCCCTCTCCTTCTGGGCACTTCCCTCCAAATCCTAATGCTGCCATAGGCAGAGCTGATGTGCTGAAACCCTCCCTCTACACAAAACAGTGGCACTGTATTCTTGGATCCCAAGCCAGTTTGTGTTTTGAGCAGAGAGAAAGAACATGTCCAGTGGTGTTATGTCATGTGGGCACCAAAGAAGTATTATGTTGCATTTTAAAGTCTTACAGACATTTTAGTCAACACGGTTCTTTTAGGTTTTGCTCACAATCCCCTTTTCCCCTAAGACATTCATGTATTCACAGGAAGCTGGAAAACAAATCTAGGTGAGAAGCACAATTTAGAACGTTGCTCCAGTTGATGACTGAGACACTGTTAAGATGTCTTGCTGATATATCTAACCCTTTCTTCCTTGGAGATGAGTTGATTTACAATAAGCTTTTCTATTTTGAATCCTGAATTCTAATAGACAATGGATAGTCCTAGCTGTCAGTCGGACCTACCCAGCCGGGTCTGAATGTGGTCACCGACTAGAAAACAAGTCAGCAGCCTCTAGAAAGTGTTCGCAGTTCCAACCATGTTTAATGATGTATAGCTAACAGTTTAATATTTTATTTATGAATCAGGGTCATCATTATGAATAACACATACTATATTATTTTATAGAAAGCTACTCTCAAGCTATTTAGGTGTGAATAGAAAATTGAATTATGGAGTTGACTCAGTACAGCCTTCCCACATTCTTTAGTGATGGGGCCTCACCAATGCAGTACGTTTAACTGTAACAGTGTTTTTTTCTGAAGTTGAATTGAAGTCCTCCTCTGATGATATCTATATTCCGGCGTGAGTTTTGCCCTCCAGAGGAATACAAGATGAGCCTTTTTCTTATTCTATGTAATTGCTTTCAAATATTTGAAGGAAGTTCTGTTTCCTTTAGTTCTCTCCTCAAAACATATTCCCTTCTGTGTACTCTTTTCAGTGTTCCTCTTAAAACATGGTCCCGTGAATTGAACACTGTTTCAGATTTGGTTCAACCAACAAAGAATAGAATCTCTGATTACAATAACCTAGGAACCGTGCTTTTGTTAATACAATAAAAAAATCACATAAGCAACCCCACCTGATTATTGGTGCACATGAAGCTTGCAGTCAACAAAAAACTTTTATTTTCTTAAATAAAATGCTATTATATCAAGTCTAGATTTTTTAGTCTGTTTAGCATTGTTCTCTCTTCCACTGAGCTCACATTTCTCATACTTTGTAATTCTTGAAGAAAGACCTCGCTTTTAGAGTCATGAAATTTTTGAGAGATATTTCTAACATTTACCAAAAGGTATATCAGTGTGTTATTTCATCTTGTAACATCTTACTTATATTATCCTTGGGTGTGTTAATAAGATTTCTTTGAAATATTGTTTATGAATTTGGTGATTTGGGATGTTAAAATTTTTTAAGTTTGCTTGTATTGCAATATGCAGTAGACTATATACACTATGCTACCTTTTGGCAAG
>NW_011888829.1:926599-926954 GCF_000151845.1 Pteropus vampyrus | reverse complement strand
TATATAGATGTTGTATGTATATTATATGTATATAGATGTAGACACAGATATGGATTCATATAGTTTTAGCTTTGCTCACTGAAAGAAGTGCCAAAGAGTAGCAATAAGTACACGTGATGCCTGGATCTTGATTTTGAAATACCATTCTCCACTAAAAGTAATGCAGGCCCTTTTGAGAAATGGCTGATTCCAGATCTGGAGCAGGAAATGTATAAATTGAGCTTGTACAGGATGCGCCTTGGTATACTCAGGAGTAAGGACATAGTAGAATTAGAAAATCCACCAATGTAGTATTACTCCACATCAGAACCATTTATTGTTGCTACAACTATTATTGAGTAAGAAACTTGGGGAG
>NW_011888829.1:922419-925364 GCF_000151845.1 Pteropus vampyrus | reverse complement strand
AAATGGCTGATTCCAGATCTGGGGCAGGAAACGTATAAATTGAGCTTGTACAGGATGCGCCTTGGTATACTCAAGAGCAAGGGCATAGTAGAATTAGAAAATCCACCAATGTAGTATTACTCCACATCAGAACCATTTATTGTTGCTACAACTATTATTGAGTAAGAAACTTGGGGAGCAGGACAGTCTTATGCTTTTATAATTCCACCACACAGACCCCTTATTAATTATAAAGGGAGAAATGTAAATTTATAATGGGGACATCTGGCAGTCACTAAATTAACCAAACTATTACACTTAGCATCACCAATGAGAGGTCAATTCAACATTATGTAAGTCCTGATGTGGTGCATCATCTGTGTAGTATTTGGACCAAAAAAGGTTTAATCTGAATATAACCATGAGGAAACAATCAAATCTAGAATGTGGGACATTGTATAAGACAACTGACTGTAATGCTTCAAAAATTCAATATCATGAAAAATAAAAAAATCAAAAGCAGAAAGTCAAGGGTACTATTCTAGATTAAAAGAGATTAAAGAGGTCTAACAACCAAATGCGATACATGAAACAACTGAATCCTGGATAAGGAAACTATAGGTTTTGGGACAATTGGGGAAATTTACGCATGGGCTATATATTAAACGATAATGATGAATTCATGTTAATTATTTTAATTAATGTTAATATCCTTGATTTTATAAGGTGAATGGTGACATGTTTAGTGTCATCATGTCTGCAACTGACTTTAAATAATAGTTCAGAAAAAATGAAGGTAGAGATAAAGAAAACATGACAAATATTAACAATTTAGGAATCTGGATGAAGGCTATAGTAATATGTTTGTAATACTATTCTTTTAACTTTTCTGTACATTTGAGATTTTTCAAAAAATGTGAGAGGAAATTTATTATATAAAAGTGATACATATGGTACTAAAACATTGTGATTTTTTTAATTAATTGTTTTTTTTTTCGGGCAATTAAAAACTTGTTAGGCATCTATTACTATTAATATTGCATTAAATTTTTCCTTTTTCTTGCATTATATACCTAGGATCTATTCCTGATAAATCTAGTTTGATAATGCCTTTGTTTCCTGATACATAAGAATTAAACCATTTTGCATCATGATTCATAGATTCATAGATAAAAAGAGACAAAATTGTTGCTGTTTCTCGCTCAGGTTTTAATAAGACCCTGTAATGTATCTCTATGTATCAAGTATCAATTTTCTCATATCTTAAATTCTAAGTATTATACTAAGTGTGTATTTGAAATACACATTGCTTTATTATAAACATTTACAGCAGAGCCTGTCCTGGTATCTTGTGCTTAAGATGTTCTAATGGTGTCTCATTGTTCATTTCTTCATTTTTTCATTCATTGAACAAATATTTATTGCATACCCACTGAGTGTCAGACACTGTGCTAGGCTTTTATATTATCCGAATAAAAATGAGTCTTAGATTTTTTGTTTGTTCATTTTAACACTTATTATTGCTCTGGGAGAGCCTTGTATACAGCAAACTGTTGAAGAGCAAACCTCTGATAGTGGCCAGCTTTTACAGACATCTGAACTTCTGTGACTGTTTTTTGTGTTTAATGTCTCTAGTGCCGATTTTCAAATCTGTATTGCTTTTGTCTTTGATTTTTAGGTATGGAAACCTTTCTGTGTGATCTTGCTTCCTACTTCACAGAGAAAATAGAGGCTTTAAGATGTGAACTCTCTAGCTTCCAGCTCCCCCAAGTACAAACTTCTGTGCATTTTTATTCATTCTTATTCTTCCCTACCTCACAGTATGAAGCATCACTCCTCTTTTTGCATTTGATGCTGTTGGCTTCATCCTTTTTCTCATGACTCCCCATACTGCTGGTTCTCCTCATAAAAGATCAGTTTTTGGTTTCGTTTTTGGGGTCATTTTTCATCACTTGCAGTTAATTGTATAACCCTCAACTCCAGCCTTTGCCCGTTTCTCTTACAGAACTTTTACACTCTTACCCATCCCTTTGGTTTTATTTACAATGAAGACATCTAAATCTGTATCACATCTAGATATCTCCACCTTGCCTCAACCTTCAGTTTCCAACTACCTACTAGCTGTCCACACCTGAATGTGTCACAGATACTACAAACTCCACAAGTCCCAAGCTGACCTCTACAATCCTCATTTTCTGCTTCAACAACTGCTTGTCCTGTATTTTTTAAATTTCAATTTGTGATAATGCCTTTTGACTCTCTTTATTTAAAGATGAATACTAATTTCATATTCTCTGTTGTAACAAAAATCTTTGAGTTGATCCCAATTTTTTTTTTATTACCCGAATTCAGTTACTCCTGAAGTTTTTCAATAATAGATCAGTAAATGTCTATCTCTTCACATCTTTTCTTCCTCTTAAAGAAAATCTGGGTTTTTCCCTTTTAGAATTCTTTTATTTATTACTTTGGTACTTTTTTAGCAGTTTTTTTTTGCTCCTGGATCTGAATTTCTGGTTTCAACATCTGCCATGATCACTTCCCTGTATTTTTATTTTAATGAATCAATATTAGATAATTTAAGTCAAATTTTAATACATTTTAATAAATGTATTTGATTCAAATTACTAGTATGTATATTGATCAAAGTTTATATATTTTTATATTAAAGTGACAATAGCTTTGAGAGGCAAATGTCCTAATTAATCAGACCCTTTATTATATATATATTAGCATCTCTCTCACACTATGCAGAATTAGTGTGGTTTTATAGGTGGCACTTTTCATATGAGCATATCTTGCATGAATATAAACATATCATCCCTGATTTTTATAGGACAATTATTCATTTTCTAGGAAAGATTATTAGTTGCTAAAATAATGAAAAAAGTTAGATGTTAGGAAATTAAGGAGCCAAGAACACTGTCACTTTAATGAGAAGCTTGAATATTTTTATCATTTTTGCATTT
>NW_011888829.1:915601-922369 GCF_000151845.1 Pteropus vampyrus | reverse complement strand
TTTTATTTTAATGAATCAATATTAGATAATTTAAGTCAAATTTTAATACATTTTAATAAATGTATTTGATTCAAATTACTAGTATGTATATTGATCAAAGTTTATATATTTTTATATTAAAGTGACAATAGCTTTGAGAGGCAAATGTCCTAATTAATCAGACCCTTTATTATATATATATTAGCATCTCTCTCACACTATGCAGAATTAGTGTGGTTTTATAGGTGGCACTTTTCATATGAGCATATCTTGCATGAATATAAACATATCATCCCTGATTTTTATAGGACAATTATTCATTTTCTAGGAAAGATTATTAGTTGCTAAAATAATGAAAAAAGTTAGATGTTAGGAAATTAAGGAGCCAAGAACACTGTCACTTTAATGAGAAGCTTGAATATTTTTATCATTTTTGCATTTGTTGTTATTTAATACATTCCGAACTTATAAGTGCAATACATTGTTCTAGATGAGACTAGGTCCAAAGATTTTGAAACACTGAAGAGAAGATGTGGCTAAAACTGCCATTTAAAAGTTATATGCAAGAGATCACTTGTGGAGCAGGGCTGTGGTGGTGGTGGACAGCCAGGCTGGACTCAACCAGAAGCTGAATTTTACTGCCACTGGTTTACAGAATATTGATAAATACAGAAGCTTCATAATATTACTCTACTTGTAGAAATTTTTGAATATATAGATCAAGGTTGAAACTTTCAACCCTATGTGGAAGTGTGCTTAGAGATATCTCTAGCTAAAAATGAACAAGTTAAAGGCAAAATTGACACAATAAAGAAATGGAAAAGCCTTTCGCTTTAAGAACTTACATGGCTGAATATTGAAGTATCCAAGGTGAGGATCATCCATCTTCTTATAACTAGTTTATTTTTACTAAGTCTGAAGTTATCTATTTATTCCCTTTGTTGAATTGACATGCCTGTTACAGGCGTTTATGAGCAATAGATAGTATGAAATTGTTCTCTATAATGTGGAACTGGAACAGTTATTTCAAGGCCATTGTAATTTTCCTTGAGAAACTTGTCCTTGTAATTTAACCTTTCTGGATGTTTGAAACTTGAACTTACGTGAGATGCAAAACCAGTTTTCCTTTCTTTGTCCCTGAAGACTTATTTCATTGTCAAGTTTTCAACATACAAAGAACTAATTGCACATCTTTGGTTGTGATTTATTTAATTATTCTTCATGGGAAAATGGATCATAGGGAAATAGCTTTGGAAATATTAAATATGCTTAGTAAATTAAAGATTTTTAAAAATTAAGTAATGAAGTTTTCTTTCTAGAATAAAGTAGTACCAATCCTTTTTTTTTCCTCAAATGCATACATGCATACATAACAGCCACCATTAAAATAATCACAGATATTGTTTTGATTTAGATATATGCTTCTTTGTCTTTTTGATTGGAGGTTGGAGAAGGCATATGGAGATGTTGCTGTATTATGCATTGAGACAGATTATACTAAGGCAGTTGTTATTTCCATGGCTAAGGCAGACTTTTGTTAGTGGGGATAGCGTTGAGAGTTTCTTGCAGGAGGTGAAGAATGAATAGAGAGGAGAAGCTGATGGGACACTTTGGTGAGAGACCTTGTTGGGTTTCGGCCTGAATACCTGGGAAGCGAAGTGCCATGGTTGTAGGGAGCAGGTCTTTCTCCCCACATCTGCACAGAACCCAGCCCAGTTCTGGCAATGCAAACAATGATTCTGGGCTTATCAGGGGCCTGCATCCTTAACGTAAATAGTGAGGAGTGTGTGAAGTGTGCCCTCAATATAAACATCAGTGGTTCTCCTTCAGGCAGTGTGAAGGGCAGTGGACAACAGCCAAGGACACCTGAGGCAGAAGAGGAAGAACCGATAAGTCCTGAGTGGGAACTGGTTTGTGAACAGCTGAAGGGAAAGGCAAAGGGTCAATGTTATACTATTCCAGGGACACCATTCACATTTTACTCAGTGCAAATCTCAGTTGTACTCCAGGGAGTGGCTTTCGCCCAGAATACAGTGTCAGTTGCACCCCCTGGAATTGGGCAATGTGGCTGCCTGGTCCTAGGAAGCATCCTTTTTAAAGATTCCCAGTAAAAATTATAGGCTGCTTTATATGGGCTGTTGAGGTTCAAACTATCAAATTGGTAGGGACTCAAGCCATTGTGATTTTGAGTTTTGACTTACTATATCTTCATTTTATTCATTTGGTCTGATAACATCTGGAAATCCTGGTTACTTAGTTTTATACCCCTCTGGCCAGATATCTTTATATTCCCTTACAGCAGGGGCCCAGCTGAAGTCTAAGCGGTGTTCCAGATTCAAGCATATTTGGGGTACTGGTGGCACATGCCAGCCAGTAGCCCTTTATGTGAAGGCTTGGAGTGCCTTGTATGTGAGTCAAGGACCATGAGCTAGTATAGAGTGATTCTCATTATAGTATAGTATCTATTATTTAGATGGTTTCTCATTTCCTCAACTCTCAGTCATACCTGAGTTTTGAAGTAAGTAAAAGCAAGCTCCAGTGGGAGAATCACAGTGCAGACCATTCTGGAATGAGACCATGCCATCTGAAGAAGAGACTTATACACCTTTGAGAAACATGTTCTGGATTACTGGACCGTGATGGAGACAAAATATTTGACCATAGGGAACAAGGAGTTATGGGTCCAGAAATGCACGTTAGGGGTTTCATCAGACCTGTTAAGTTATAAAGTTTAGTGGGCCCAGCAGCAGTTCATTAAAAGATTGAAATGGGATATTTTGGATCAGGCTTGAGCAGGACCAGAGAGGGCAGGAACAGGTAGCCTAGATCCCCATATTACCCACCACAGTGGCACAGGTACCCCTACCCTCATACTTATGGCTGTGTCGTGGGGGGAGTCCAATTAGCTAAAGGAGAAGAGAAAAGCTCAAACTTGGTTCACAGATCTGTTAGCTAGGTACATGGGTGAAAATTGAATATGTATATGGCTAAATTACATCTACATTTAAGGATGGCCTTGAACAATACTAAGCAGGGGAAATCTTCCTAATAGGCAGAGCTATGAGTGGTACAACTGGTTTACCTACTTTATGTAGAAGGAAAAGCAGGCCAAGATGAGAACTCATGCAGATTCCTGGGCAACAGGGCCCTAGAAGGAAAAGGCTAACAAATCAGATACAAGGAAGTCTAAATGATTAGGCCAGTTGGTGTCAGCCAGTCTATGTCACAGGACATCCCAGGGCTGACACAATGGGCACATGAGCAAACTGGATCTGGTAGCAGACACTGAGGTTATACATGGGCCCAATAGCGTGGCCTCCCACTTGCCAAAGCTTCTCTAGCTACTGCTGCAGAGACCAACACTGAGCCCCTGATATGACACCCATCACTGAAGAGACCAATTGGTCACTTGGTGGCAAATTGACCACATTGGGCATCTTACTTTTTTCACTTGGTAATACCAAAAATCCATGATAATTCCTCAAAGTCAACTAGTAGAGCTCTATTTTTTCTACAATGAACAAAGCTTAAGAAAAAATCCTTTTATGTGTAATCTTCTCTTTTGATGCTTCTTACCTACCCTTCTGGGATATAAAGCAGGTGTAGCAGTGCTTGAAAAAGGTACAAATAAATGTAGTTTGAATAGATATTGCCAATTGTTTTATAAGAAGGCTCTAATACTTATTATTTCCACTAACATTTGAGAATCTCCTTCCCACATTCTTGCCAACAATAGGCATTATCGCTTTTTAAATTTTTTGACAAATAGACTTAAAGTGACATTTCATTGTTACTTTAATTTACGTTTCCCTGACTACTAGAGAATTTACTGTATTTTCATGTGTTTATTGGTCATTAGATTCTTCTCGTCTATGAATTCTCTTTATATCTTTGCCCACTTTTCTACTAGTTTTGTATTCTCTTTTGCCTCAGTTTCTAAGAGCTCATTATATATTATAGTTATTGAATGTTTGTCCTCTATGTTGTAAATATCTCCGAATCTATCACTTATCTATTATTTAAATTATATCTCTTTTACATTTATTCTTATAAAAGTTTAAAACTTTTATAGCATTATAAATGTCTATTTTTTCTTTTATACCTTCTGAATTTCCAATATCTTTACCTATTGATTACATATATATTTTCCTAGATTTTTTTCCCTCAAGAGTTTTGTTTTTCGATTGATTTTAAGTATTTTATCTATTTGTAATTTCTTTTTATATCTGGCACACAAGATAGAGATATGTTTATTTTCTTTTAAATACATTGCTAACTGTGCCAGCACCATTTATTAAATAATTCATTTTTCCCACAATGATTTCAACTACACCTTTATCAGGTTACTTTTCATGAATTTCCTGAGATTTCTTTCTGGATTCTCATTTCATTCTATGGATATGTTTGTCTAACCTTCTAGAGTTTCGTAATGATTTGGTAAGTGACTTTTCAGTGTGTTCTAATATCTGCTAAGTCCCCCTTCACTGTTTCCTTTGCTATACTTAGTCATTTAACATATAACCTTTAAAGTTCTTTTATTTAATTCCAACCCTCACTCATACCCTATTTTACTAATTTATACATTGTTTTGAGAAAATTGACTTTTTAAAATTAATATTCTCATTCAAGAACATGAATGCTTTTCCTTTTGTTCAGAGCTTGCTTTATGTTCTGAAATCAGATATTATTTTCTTCATTTAAGTTCTGTGCTTTTCTTGTCAAGTTAATCTCTAAGTAATTTAGATTTTTTCCTATTGTAAGGATTATATTAATAGAATTCCTGTTATTGAACCACCTCAAAAAAAAACCTTACTTGATTACATTGCTAGATTAAATGTAATTGTTTGGAATCATGTATCTATATTCATAAACTTGGAAATGTATATCTATAGTCATAGATGAAACTGGTCTACAGTTTCCTGTTTTTTGCTTTTTGGTTTTTTTTTTTTGGTATTGCGTTTATTAAATTCAGATTTAAAGTTGGTTGACTTCATAAAATGAATTAGTGGGCTTTCTATCTTTTAAAAAAATTTTTAATTAATTTATTTATTATGGCGACATTGGTTAACGAAGTCTAATAAGTTTCAGCTGTACACTTTAACAATAAGGCATATATATGTTTACATTGTGTGTTTACCTTCCATAGTTAGATTTCTTTCTGTCACCACATATTTGACCCCCTTTATGTTATATAAATTTTATCTAAAAACATTGAAAAATTTAAAAAGCCTAGGGAAAATGTCAAGAATTTATTATGTATACAAGTTTGGAGCCCAGGCAAGAGGTCACACTATACATATAAACTTAGAGGAGATTGGAATATTAATGGGATATATTGAGTCTCTGTATTCATTTGTAGATAGTATGATTGAATAAGAATAAAATCCTATGGACTCCAGAAAGTAACCACTAAAACTAATAAGTAAATTTTTCAGGGGCCCAGGATATAAAGTCATATACAAAAATCAATTGTGTATTTATGTACTATAGCCAATAATTGGAAAATGAAATTTTTAAAAACACTCCATTTGTAATTTACAAAACATAAAATACTTAGAAATAAATTTAACAAATGGTGTATGAAACCTCTACACTGAATATTATAAAACATTCCTGAGAGAAATAAGATCTAAATAAATGAAGAAATATACCTTATTCATAAAGTGAAATAAGAGATAGATAGATGGATGGATAGATAGATAGATAGGTATGTCTGTCTTTGACACCAGTTCCTAACACAGGGCTCCTAAAAGCCTTGTAAATAGGGGTGCTAGGACAATCTTTCTCCTAATATTTAGTCTTTGACCTCAGTTTTCAGCAGAGCCCCTAAAACTCTTGTAACTTCTTAAGTGTTAAGAGCGCTAGGTGCATTTTTGTTCTAGTGTTTGATCTTTGACCCCGGTTCCTGACACAGGGCTCTTAAATCCCTTGGAATTTCCTGGGTGATAAATGTATCTTTTGTTCTAATGAGGTAACTCTGAGTGGGCTCTTGGATGGCTCCTGGATGGGGGCTGGTCACCAGAAAGACCAAGCCATGATTAAAAGCTTGGAATTTTCATCCCCACTCCCATTCTCTAGACAGGGTGAGGGGCTGGAAATGGAGTTCATAATTGGTCATACCTATGTGATGTTGCCTCCATAAAAATCTCAATAGTATGGGGTTCAGAGAGCTTCCAGGTTGGTAAACACATCTGCAGACCAGAAGGGTGATGCACCCCAATGCCAAGCCCCTGTGCTTGGGACCCTCCCAGACCTTGCCTTATGTATCTCTTCATCTGACTGTTCATCTGTATCTTTTATCATAACCTTTATTATAGCATAAGCAGGTAAATACATGTTTTCCTCCTGAGTTCTGTGAGCCATTCTAAGCAAATAATCAAATCTAAGAGGGAGGAGGTCATGGGAACCTCTGATTGTAGCCAAGTGATACAAAAGTGTGGTGGGTACCCTGGGGAATTACTACTGCAATTGTTATTTGAAGTGGAGGGCAGTCTCATGGGATCTAATGTTATTTGCAGGTAGGTAGTGTCAGCATTGGGTTAAATTGTAGGACACCTAGCTGGTGTCACAAAGAATTGCTTAGTGTGGGGGGAAAGCAGCCCCACACAGCTAGAGTCAGGAATGTTTTGAGTGTTGTAGTAGTGTGAGAGTAAAGGAAAGATAAAGGAGACGGACTAGGTTTTTCCTAAACCCAGTGGATTGGCTGATTCAATATTGTTGAGATATCAGTTCTCCTCCAAATATATCTATAGATTCAATGTAATCTCAATCATAATCTTACTGGGTTTT
>NW_011888829.1:912353-915551 GCF_000151845.1 Pteropus vampyrus | reverse complement strand
TTTTGTTTCTTTTAATCGAAAGCCTCATTAAAAAATTTGTATGGAAGCAAAAAGGGCCTAGTATATTTAAAACAATCTTGTAAAAGAAGAAGAAAGTTGGAGGACTAACATTACCTGACTTCAATATTTACTATAAATATAAAATAATCAAGGCAGTATGATACTAGTATGCGGATCAACAAATAGATAAGTAGAACTGAAGAAAAATCTCAGAAACAGACATGTCTATATGATCATTTGATTTTCAACAAAGATGCCAAAACAATCCAATGAGGAAAAGAAAATCTTTTCAACAAATTATGCTAGAACAAGTGGATATCGCTTGGGTGAAAAATGAACCATAGCTATCTCACAACTACTTCATATACAAAATGAGCCTTAACAATTATTTCAACTATTTCATATACAAAAATTAATTCTGAATTGATCATAGCCTAAATCTAAAAGTTAAAACTTTAAAGCATCTAAAAGAAATGGTAGGAGGATATCTTTGTGACTCAGTACACAAAGTTTCTAGAACACAGACCTATCTAGTCATAAAATAATAGATTGGAAAAGGGGAAGTATTGATCAAAGGGTAAAGAATTTTAATTATAAGGTGAATAAGTTCTGGAGACCTGATGTACAGCATGGTGACTATAGTTAATGCATGCTTGAAATTTGCTGAGAGTAGATCTCAAGTGTCCTCTACACACACACACACACACACACACACCCATATACACACACACACACACTCACGGTAACTTGGATATGTTAATTAGCTTCATTGTAGTAATCATTTCACAATGTATGCATATATGAAAACATCATCGTTTACAATTAAATATAATTTTCATTTGTCAGTCATACCTCAGTAAAGCTGGAAAAGAAAGAAAAGATTAACAAATTAGATTTCTACTCATCAAAAAATATCTTTAAGAAAATTAATAAGCCACAGATTGGAAGAATAGTCACAAAATTATTTTCTGACAGAGGACTGGTACTCAGGAAATAAATAACTCCTACAACTTAATAGTAATAGGACAATTCAGTTACTTAACTGGGCAAAATATTTGAACAGACACTTCATAAGAAAGTGATTAATAAGTATACAAAAAAGTTTCCAGCATCACTAGTCGTGATGAGATACTGCTATACTCCCACCCAAATTGCTAATGTTAAAAAGAACAATAGCACCAACTTTTGACAAGGATGTGATCAACCATACTTGAATTCTCATACACTATTAATTGCAGTGTAAAATGGAACAACACTTTTGGAAAAGGGTCTGATAGCTTTCTATACAGTCTTAGATCTGGTGTGACCATGGAGAGAGTCAAAGCGATTAAGAGAAGAGAGTCAGGTTCTGAGACCTGTAACACTTTAACATTTACAGATCATTTAGATGAATAGGAATTATAAAAGGTGCTGAGAAAGAGCAGGCAATAAAGCAGTAAAAAACTAAGAGTATCGTGTCATGGATGCCAAGAGAAGAAAGTCTTGTGAAACCTCTATCCTTCATAATGCTTTAAAACTTTTCCTTAATATCATTTTGTTTGGTATTAATCTGGTTAGTCGTTCAGAAAAGTTACTACACAACAAAGAGAACAACAGTGAACCCTGGATAGATGAGAGAATCTTATTTCCAGTGTTGCCACATTTCATTACCTCAATGCCCAGTTTTCAACAACAACAACAACAAAATTATGAGACATACAAAGAAACATGAAAGTATAGCCCACACACAAGAAAAAGAGCATTTAGTAGAAACTCTCTCTGGGTAAGCCCAGATATTGAACTTATTATACGAAGACTTTAAATCAGTTAGTTTAAATTGTTCAAGTAACTAAAGGAGATCATGTCTAAATACCTAAGAGAAAGTATGAGAATAATGTCTCATCAAGTATAGAATATCAATAAAGCAATAGAAATTATAAAAAAAGAAATAGACAAGCTAGAGTTGAAAAGTATACTAACAGAAATGAAAGTTTCACTTGAAGAGCTCAGTGGCAGGTTTGAGCACACAGAAGAAAGAATCGATGAAATTTAAGTATAGCTCACTTGAGATTACCCAGTGTGAGGAACAGAAAGAAAAAGAAAAAAGGATGAAGAAAAATGAATAGCATCAGAGAGCTGCAGGACATCATCAAGTGTACCAACATAAACATAATGGAAGTCCCAGAAGGAGAAGAGCCAGAGAAAGGGTAGAAAGATTATTTGAAAAATAATGGCCAAAAACTTCCCAAATTTGATGAAATACATTAATCCACACATTCAGGAAGCTCAAGATACTCCAAGATGGGTAAACTAAAAGAGAATCAGACCTAGAAACATCATAATCAAATACGTAATCAAAAGACAAAATCTTGAAAGCAGCAAGAGAGAAGTGACTCATTATATACAAGTGATCGAAAAGATTATCAGCTGATTCCTTTTCAGAAGCCATAGAGGCCAGAAGGCATTGGGATCATATATTAAAAATGCTAAAAGAAAAATACTGTCAACCAAGAATTTCTATCCATGTATATACATCTTTCAGAGATGAAGGAGAAATAACACATTCTCAGATAAAAACAATGCCCTATAAGAACACTAAAGGGAGTTCTTTGAGATGAAATAAAAGGACATGAGACAGTAACTCAGATCCACATGAAGAAACACATTGCTTTCGTAAAGGTAGCTGCATAGGTAAATATAAAAGACAATATAAATGTGTTTTTTTGTAACTTTATTTCTGCTGTTTTAAAAGACGAGCATAAAGTGATAATTAGAAACCTGTGTGGATGCATGCAGAACACTTATATGATGAGTACAAAGGAGCAGGGAGGATATAGAGCTTGTAGGAGAAGTTTTATTTTCTATTGTAATTAAATTAGTATTAATCAAAACTAGATTGTTATAAATTAAGAGGCTAATCATTATTTGTTGAATACAGAATTGCATCTAAAATATTCTCTTGGGCATGTTCATGCCTTAAGTACATTGGAGCTCAAGTATACCATCAAAAGGCCTTTCTTCTTTTCTCTGATCAGGCAAATCACAGAAGGAGAATGGGTTAATTTACAGTGGTTTGCAGCACTTAAGCAGTGTTCAAAGCCTATGATTGTCCTTTTCCTAATCATATATTTTTGTCCATCTGACTACCCCTCTGGGTCTGTTTTTCTTTTTTAAATACCTTACTCTTGTTCTAGTATTTGCCTTAGATATCTTTCTTTT
>NW_011888829.1:908851-910863 GCF_000151845.1 Pteropus vampyrus | reverse complement strand
GGACACTCTGACCCTCCTTTGTGTCCCCCAAACAGGATTTAAATCTCTCATGTTGAAGGTACCCTCCCTGTAGCAGCAGGGTAGAAGGTATCCTTATCACCAGGGGTGGGGAATTTAGGGCCAAGAAGGTGGTATAAACAAATCTTGTTACTTCCCCATCATTTTAGCCCAAACCTCTTTGTCTTGTCAATTCTTCACATTTTATTGTTTCTTTCTCTAAAAGGTATAAGAGCCTCCTGTTTTAGACACTTCTTTGAGTTATGTATTTTTTATGGGGTGCCCATATGCATGTATGTAATTAAATCTCTTTTTTTCTCCCCGCTGTTAATCTGTCTTTTTATTATGGGTAGGCCTCAGCCAACAGCCTAGAAGGATAGAGGGAAAATTTTTTCCTTTTCCTACAATGGTATCAAGGAACACCAGAAAGAGCTTTATAGCCTCTCTCATACAGCAGGCAAGAGATTGGGGGTTAGAGGTTGAGATTGTGTCCTACCACCACCCGTTGCTACCTCATGTCTTTCTGTACATAACCTTCTTCCCTTTACATGGAGCGCGCCTGCCTCTAAGGGAGACAATCACAAAGTCTCATCCATGGACTGTATCTAACTTGACATCCGGATCTCTAGCTGAGTGCTACCCTCTCCACCAGGAATGAACTTTGCTTCTCATTGTCCTGCAATCCATATGCTTAAAGACACATTTCTAGTGTCCAGGATACCTAACATACAAACCATGGGGAAGACTAGGATAACTGCAATAAAAAGACCCACTCCAAGAAAGGGGAGAATAGGAAATGACAGCAGTAATGGATCTTTAGAAATTATCAACTCCTGCTAAACAATTACTGAATCTTACTGGACAGGAACAGGGAGGATGCCCCGCCCTCACAGGCTTTCTTCCTGGGATGAGCCTGTGCCTGTTATCTTTCTCTCACTGGAAATTATGCCCTTCTCTTCCCACTGGTACTGTTTGGGGGTCCGGAGATAGCTTTATGATTTTATAGCCACAGACTGTTACCACATGTTGCTTTCCATTTGTTTTGTTTTTGTTTTTGTTTTTTTAATCAACACAATTCTCTCTTAAACCTTATAGTGTTTTGGATTATCATTTTCTAAATCATTCTACGTGCAAGTAACCACAGCTAAGATTTTTTCTAAATAGTCTTCGAGCCTGAGAATTTTTGGCTCTTAGGCTGGCCTTAGTGCTCTGCCAGTCCCCCACTCCCAGAATTTAATGGCCACAGCCTTGAGGCAATTCTTAAGAACAGGCAGGAAGGCAACACCCTTAATTCCATCTTCTTCCGCTGGTGTTCCTTCTTCATCAGACAAAGAATTCTTAATGGGAAGGTATTGGATACTGTTCTACACTCCCAGTCAGTCCTGCTAGACCTGGTGCTTCACAGCCAGACTTGCTCGGACTCCAGGGTGAGGTATCAAAGTAGCTGACCTTTTTAGTCTCGCAAGGCTTCCAACTCCAGGACTGTAGGCTCCTGCAGAAAGAACTCCTCTTAGCCCTGCAGTTTTCCACATTCCCTTCTTTTCTGCATTCTGCCTGGCTTGAGTCTGAGTTTGTTTCAAAAGGAGACCAGTTAGAGGGCAACTTCATTAGTTCGGATGATAGCTGGAAAAAGCTAGAATGGTGGAATTTATGATAACTTCTGTTTCCTCATAGGTTGGATATGGAGTTCACTTAGAGTTTGTGGAATACTATTAGTTGCCCGTTCCAACACCTATTCTCATCTTTCTTAATAACAAAATTCTGAATTTTTGCTAGGCATACTGCTGTCCAGAACAGAAGATCACAGTTTTCCTTGCAATTAGTTAAGGCCGTGTGGAATTTCTAGTGCTTTAAATGGAGGGGAACGTGATCTATTGTCCTCTTTTCTTTCTGCTTCCTAAAGTTTGAGAAGTCACCTTGGACCAAGGGGCCATGCGTGAAAGTGGCAAAACACCAAGAGAGAAGGAGCTGTCCCCAGTGACACTGTGGAACTATCATATGAGTGAAAAACCTCA
>NW_011888829.1:878202-907906 GCF_000151845.1 Pteropus vampyrus | reverse complement strand
GCAATCTTGTTGAACTCTTGTTTTTCTAATAATTTGTTGATTTTCTTGAATTTTTATGCAAACAGTGGTTTATTTGCAATGAATGAATGTGTTTATTTCCAATTCTTATACATATAATTTCATTTATTTTCCTTACCTTATTGCATTGGCTAGGACTTCCAATGTAATGTCGAAGAGAAGCAGTAATAACAGACCTCTTTTTATTGTTCCTGACTTTAATGATATTGCTTCTAAATATTCAACATTAATAAGTTTGCTATGGAGTTTTGACCAATTTCTATTATCTGTAAAAAAATAAAGGTTCTCATCTAGTCCCAGTTTTTCTTCTTTAATCTATTAGTGTATTATATTAACATAAATAGATTTTCAAGAATTAAACCTGCAATTTTTTTCCCAGATAGAACTCATTCTGTTGTGCAAAATTCTGTTTTTTTAATGTGCAAAATTTAGGACTTTCACATGTATGTGCACAAGTTACATTAGTCTTGTATTTTTCTTTTATTGTGCTATTGTGTTTTTTTGGTATAAAAGTCATATTACCCTCATAAAGTTAATTGTGTGGCTTTCCTTTTGTTCTGTTTTTTTTTCTTTTTTAAATTTTCTGAAACAATTCATATAAGATAAGAATTCTCTAATGATGAGGTAAAATTCTTCTGTAAAATTTTCTGTGCTTGGTGTCTATTAATAGATATAATTTCCTGTAGCTTTCTGAGTCAATTTTATTATATTTCTTCCAAAATATAATTGAAATTTTCACATATATTGACAAAAAGATGTTATAGAATTCTCTTATGATTAAAAGATTCTTGTCCTATGTATGTAGTTATATTTCCTTTTTATGAATAATATTGTTTGTATCTTTCATTTTAATCTTGATTTTCTACTTTTATGTGGAAGTTATTCTCCTTTTTCATTTTTTTAAGAACCAGTGTTTGATTTTGTTTTTTTTTCTTTATTATTTTCTGCACTTTATAATTTTTGCCTTCTTTCTAAATTTGCCATTTAATGCTTTTACTAGGGTCTTGAACACTGAGCAAATTTTCAATATTTTCTCTTTTTATAAATGACTAAAAATATGTCTCTAAATACTGCTTTAATTGTATCCCAGAAGTTTTGATCTATGTGTCGTCATTGTCATTCAGTTCTAAATACTTTAAGAGTTATCTTGTAATTTCTTCTCTAACTCATGAGTTATTTAGGAAAGCATTTTACTGTTTTCAAAGCAGAAGTTTTAAAAAATGGCCTCCTTTTGGCTAATTTGTAATTCATTTGCATTGTATTAAGATAGAGTGGTCTATAAGACTTTTCTATTTAGGCTTCCTCTGTGACCTAGGATGTGACCAATTTTTATAAGTGTACCATGAATACTTTGTTCTATATTTGGGGAGGGTATTGACCTCCATTTGATCAAGTCTCCTATTAAGTTCAATGTTCTATATTCTTACTAATTTTGCCTGCTTAATCTATTGATTTCTGATTGAAGTTAAAAATTTTCCACTAAAGTTGTTTTCTTCCATTTGTTTCTAATAATATTATCAGTTTTTTGCTTTATATGTTTTGAGGCTAGGTTTTTAGAAGACGAGTTCATAACTATTGAATATTATTAGTGGATTTTTCCTATTTTGTAATATCCCTTTTTATCCTCATTAAGGCTTTTGATTTAAATTATGGTATGCATGACATTAATATGAATTCATCATATATCTTTATTTAGCTTTTCTTGTGCTTTCGTTTTGGTGTTATTTCTTGCAGAAGGCAAAAACATAGATTTTGATTTTGTCTCAGTCTCAAGACTTCTGTCATTTAATAGGCATGTGTAATCTATTTACTTTTATTTTAGAAACCTTTACGGTGGATTTATTTCTACCAGTTATTTTGTATTTTCTGCTTATACTCTTTCCCCCCCTCTTTTCTTATCCTCCTTCAAATTGATAAAATTTTCTACATTCTTTTTCCTTCATTGTTTTGGAAACTACAGATGTGTTTTCATTCTTTTAGTGAATTAAAAAAAATTTTGACTTTTTTATTGTTATTGTTATTATTTTAATTGTAGTAAAATACACATAACAAAATTTACCATCTTAATTTTTTAAGGGTGTAGTTCACTAATGTTCAATATATTCACATGGTTGTACAACTAATCTCCAGAACTCTTTTCATTTTGCAAAACTGAAACTCTATACCCATTAAACAACTCCTTGTCCCCCTTTTCCCTAACTCCTACCAACCACCATTCTTTCTGTCTTTATGAATTTGACCACCCTAAGTACTTCATATAAGTGGAAGCATACAAGATTTCTTTTTTGTGACTGGCTTATTTCACTTAGTATAATGTCTTCAAGATTCATCCACGTTGTAGCATATGTCAAAGTTTTCTCCCTTTTTAAGGCCAAGTAATATTCCACTGTAAGTGTCTACCACATTTTGTTTATCTATCAATGGTCAGTGGACACTTGGGTTGCTTCTGTCTTTTGGCTATTGTGAATAATGCTGTTATGAACATGAATGTACAAGTATCTCTTTGAGATGCTGCTTTTCAATATTTTGGGTATATATCCAGGAGTGGAATTGCTGGATCATATGGAAATTCCATTTTTAACATTTTTGGGGAACCACCATGCTATTTTGGCTATACCATTTTATATTCTCACTAACAATAGTATACAAGGTTCCAGTTTCTCCATATCTTTGCTAATACTTGTTTTTTATAGTTTGTTTTCCTTTTTTTTTTTTTTCCATAGTTGCCATCCTAATTGATATAAGTAGTATTGCATTGTGGTTTTGATTTGCATTTCTCTCACGATTAACGATGTTGAGCATCTTTTCAAGTGCTTGTTGGCATTTGTATATCTTCTTTGGAGAAATGTCTGTTTAAGTCTTTTGCCCACTTTTTTAATCACATTATTTAGGTTGTTGTTGTTATTGTTGTCCAGTTGTAGGAATTCTTTATATGTTCTGGATATTAACCCCTGATCAGATATACAGTTATAAATGTTTTCTCCCATTTCATGGGTTGACTTTTCATTTTCTTGCTTGTGTCTTTTGAGGTACAGAAGATTTTAATCCTGATGTAGTTCAATTTATCTATTTTATTTTAGTTGCCTGTGCTTTTGGTGTCATTTTCAAGGAATCATTGTCAAATTCAATATCAAGAAGATTTTCTCCCATATTTTCTTCTAAGAGTTTTATAGTTTTCACATTTATGTTTAGGTGTTTAATGCATTTTGAGTTAATAGTTGTATGTGGCATAAGGTAGGGGTCTAACTTCATTCTTTTACATGTCGATATCCAGTTTCCCTAACATTATTTGTTGAAAAGGCTTTCCTTCCCTCATTGAATAGTCTTGGCACCCTTGTCAAAAATCATTTGCCCATATATGTGAGAATTTGTTTCTGGGCTCTCTTTTCTATTCTGTTGGTCTGTATGTCTGCCTGTATGCCAATACCACATTGTTAAACATACATAGTTAATATATATTATTTTAATAATATTTAAAGTTATTCAGTATTTATATCTTTCTCCTCAAACAATACAGATCTTTTATACTTTAACCATAAAATATCCTCCCCCATGTTTTAATTTTTGAATAGCTTTGTTATCTTTTTTTTAAATACAAAGAAATTGGTTATTTTTAAGTTGCTATGAGTAGTTATTTAAATTTACTGACTTTTTAAAAATACCAGTTTTATCAATTTCTGGGTTTTCCATTATTTATTGATTCTTGGACTTTCCCCTAAGTTTCTCTCTTTGTTTGCTGAAGGGCATTTGTACTGCTTTTGAAGTTATTGTCTTTTAGCTCAAAATCCACTCTTCTCTGCTCTGTGATACTGGGCCTGGGACTTTGCAAACTACATTTCTCCTTCGTTAGCTGGCTCCCTCTTAGGTTTGCCAAAAAGGGACACTAGAAGTAGACTGGAAACCTGGAGAAAAGAGAATTAACTTGCTTCTTCTTATTTATATGTTATTCCTGTTAGCATTGCCACAGACTCTTTCCACATTCCATTCATCCCTTTGCATTCAAGGTCCAAAAAAACCCACTTTTTTTTAGGGGGTTGAAGTTGGGTTGGCAGATGAAGACCCGCAATTTTATTACCCTGATAAAAATTTTTTCTATGCAAATACTTTTGAAAAAAATAGCTTTATTGAGATATAATCCACATATCTTAAAATTCACCCATTTAAAATTTACATTTAGAGTCATACAACCATCACTACGGTCTAATTGTGGAACATTTTTATCACCCCATAAAGAAGCCCCATACTCAATAGCAGCCTGATATAATCATTTTTAGTTTGAGATTCCTTTTAGTCCTTAACCAGGTTTATACACATTTTTATTCAATTATAATCATGGTGGATCTAACAGTTTGTTTACTTTGAGATGCTCTTCATTTACATTGCAAGAATTTCCTGTTTCTATAGTTTTAATAATTATTATTAAGAAATTTTATGTAATATGTCACCCTGTGGACTTACCATGATTAACCAAGGAAGAACAATTATTTCCACCTAAGGTGAGAGTCCACAATGCTGACCTAGAAATTAGGCCAAAGGTTTCTCTTAGGCCCTGTCTTTTGTTTCTGGACAGACATTCCAGACCCTATCAGTTTGCCCTCTGGTTGGCAGTCACCTTTGGGCAGGTCACACTCACATGCTGTGGCAGCCTGCTTTGCAGGTACTGAAACAGACACTGATCTGGATAGGCAGGTTCTACACCAGCCGAAGAAACTTCGCAGGAGAAAGCTTGATTCAAAGTCTTCATGTCAATAAGTTTTTTACTGGGAAGATCAAGGATCAAGGAGACTGTAACTTAAAGATTATTCTCCTAACAGACATAAGCCTGTATATTTTACCATGTTTTTAAAGACATGGGAAGGGAAGCTTTTAAGACTTACTAATTACCCTTGAAATAAATCTTGGCAGGATCACTGTCTTTGGCTACAAAATCCCAGAGGCGACCATTCACAAAAACTACAATACAAAAGGTGCACCCTGGTGTGCAGAGCATAACCAGGACCAATGTCCTTGGCAGCCTGGGTCTTGGCCAACAGATACATAATGACAGGACGGTGGCCATGAGAAGGGTAATTGTTAACATTCTGTAGCAGTTTTCTGTGTATACAAGATTTAACTATAGTGTC
The DNA here is from genome assembly GCF_000151845.1 of Pteropus vampyrus. Taxonomy (NCBI): domain Eukaryota; kingdom Metazoa; phylum Chordata; class Mammalia; order Chiroptera; family Pteropodidae; genus Pteropus; species Pteropus vampyrus. Next base: position 902,765 of record NW_011888829.1, on the reverse strand, counting down.
TCACTGAATCCGTAGTAAACCAGTGACGTTACTATGGCTCTCCTTCATGCTTTTGCCCCACCCATCTTTACTGAGGTATAATTGACAAATATAAATTGTATCTGTTTAAGGTATACAACTTGATGATTTGATATATGTATACATTTTGAAATAATTGCCAGACTCAAGCTAATTAACATATTATCACCTCACATGGTTACAATTTTCTTATTCTTTTTGTTTTTGATTTTGTGATGAGGACACTTAGATCTCCCCTCTTAGCAGATTTCAAGTATGCAATACAGTATTTTTAACTGTCATCACATTGCTATACATTATTAGATCTCCAGAGCTTATTCATCTTTCATAACTGAAATTTTGTACTTTTGACTATCATTTCCCCATTTTCTCCTTCCCGCAGCCTCTAGCAACGACTGCTCTACTCTGCTTTTGTGAGTTTGACTGTTTTAGATTCCCGTCTCCTCTGTGCTTTTATATACATTTCCCTCTGGCTGAGGCATACTTTTCCTGCAGCGTCACATGACTGGAGCTCTGTTATTTCTACCCAAATTAGCTTGGCTGTCACCTTCCTAAGCTCCCTCGTTGGGGTGGTTGCTCTCCCTCTGGGCCCCATTGTAGTAACACCCTGCAGATATCTCTACCATGTGGCTTATCTAATATATGACAACTGGCTGTTTGCCGGTGTCTTCCCCAAAAGATTCAATCATGTCTTCCAAGCACATTGGAAGTATTCAATAATATTCGCTAAATTTAGAGATGAGGTACCTAAGGCAACCAGAATATTTTCCGAAGATTACATGTAGAGAAGCTGGGAGTAGAACCCTGGCCTTTGGCCTCAAATCTCAAGTTCTTTCACTTTATCATGCTGGAGGTTTCTCTGTCTAGTCCCAATTAAAGTCCCAACTGCCAGGCATTTATGTGAGTTTGTTTTGAAGCTGGCGTGTAGCCTCATGTGACCAGTACATTGAACAAGCTGGTCTTATGGGAGTGTAATCAGAGAACACATCTTTATTTTTGCCTCCCCTGTTCCTCTCCTCCAGCTAAGACCATCTGGAGATGAAAAGCCTTCTTCACCTTATGCTACACCATTCCCCTCTGGCTTGCTAAGCAAGGTTTCTGGGTTCTCCAAGGTTGAAAGTGGTGAAAAAAAAAGAAGGGAAAACAGAGCTGGAAAGCAGGGCTGACAGGAAGGCACTTGCCTCAGGTGCAAAATTTAAAGAGGTTCAGTAATCAAGATAAATATTAATGCAATGTTTTTAAAAGTCTCATGCAAAAAATCCAGGATGAACAACATACCAAAAATGTAAATAAAGACAGGCTGTCATTTTTTTGTTTGTTTTATGACCTTGAGTTATTGTGCAATGGCCACAGTGTTTCTAATCAGCCTGTAGTTCAAGGGCCACTGGGTCATCGTGTCCCTCGATGGGTGTGTTTATGAGGGTTTACAATGGTATGAGAACAGATTGGGCAACCCAGGACCTCATATGTAATCATGTTTTTGATTGTAGAGCCTTTATTAGCTTTTCCATTTGGTTCAACACATGGGAGAATATTTCGAAAAGTATATGCAGGGGCACAGATTTTTCCTGTGACCTCAGGCTCCACTGTGGCTTGGCATAGCATTGCATGAAAATTTTTATTTTACTGATCCGCTTGGAAGATGGCTTTACAACTTCGGGTCTGGCACATGTTTAAAGATGACTTTTTTTGTGGGACTCTTCTTGCGTTCTCTGGAGGCAGCCCCTGGGAACACTTGGCTGCATTTCCTGTGATGTGGAAGAAGTGTTTCTCACAGGTTGGCCAGTTCTTTCTGGTTTTTCAGAGTTTTGCTCCACGCAGACTATTATCTTCTGCTGTCCTTTATCCTTCATGGAGTCCTCTAGGGTAGGACTTAAAAATGGCTCCAGGCTGGCTCTCTACTGAGAGGGCCGCAGTGGTCCTGAAAATGCTCCAGCATCATTTGCTCTGACACACTCTGGAGCAAGGCTGCCCAGAGCAGCCACTTCCTCTTCTTCCTACTCTCTCTGGCTTCGGGCCCTGATGCTGGTCCTGCTCCAGCTTCCAGGTTTTCCAGGTGGGAGAAGTTGTGTGTGTTCTTTTCTCCCTTGATATAAAGGGGGAAGAACCCTGACAACTGCCCCAGGGGTGGGAGGATGGGAATCACAGCACCAATTTCTGCAAGTAAATTTTGCCACAAATTCTTCTCCTCGTTCAACAATCTGTTCCCTTTTTACTGTCAGTGTGGGTAAAAGGTTTTTAAGAGCCATGCTCCCAATTTCCAGAGAGCCACTGAAAAATTCCTCTGGGTTAGTCTATCTCAAAACTCCCTTTGGTATCAGATATCTATAGCCTTGGGGTCTCAGCTGAGAATTCTCTTTTAATGTTCTGCTGCCCTTATATTGAAGAAGCATTATTTTCTAAAGATCTGGACATGGTGAGAGTAAAGAAGTGATGAATTAAGATTCCTTAGCTCTATTATTAAAGGCAGGAGTGTGCGTTAAAGAAAAGCATAATATTTAAAACTGGAACCTGTGGAGCCCTTGTGAAAGGTGTGACAGTAGAGTCAATACATGGACCATCACCTGAAGGGAGTGTTCTTACCCAAGTCATGGCCACCTCATTCATTTCTGATAGGGCCATGAGTCATCAAACTTCAGTTTCTTTAATATGTCCTATTGAGAAAGGCTAAAACTCACAGGTAAAGATCCCAAAGGTGGAAGTAGCTATAGTTCATTATCAATTCAGCTGTTATATGTGAAAGACTTATAAACAATGAAGAGCTATTTAAGAGTTCATTGTATTATTAATTTTCCCTGGAAATCTAATTCTCTGTGCGCAGTGTCAAAGTACAGGTCAGCCAAGTTTCTGAGTAATTCACAGACTCAAAATTAGCAGAGTTCAGTTAAATGAGGTTCGGCTGTGACTGTCTTCATTCTACTATAAAAATAGCCAGTCTTTTTCGATATTGCTGTGGAAGATTAGTATCCAGCCTCAGGCCAACATATCTGTGTTGTCTTTCTGGTAGCATCCCTTATAGAATTTAGCTTATCTAAGAAAACTCTAATCCTAGTAAGTGTTTCTCTTTGATTCCATTGTAAATTGAAGTAAGACAGTGCCATAGAACAGGAAGTTATTTGCACTGTGTCAGAGCAATCTGTCATCCATCACGTTAAATATCATTTCTTCAGGGAAGCTTTTGGAGGGGCAAGATCCCTTAATAGAATACTAGATTCACGGGGCAGTGACCATGTGACCTCGCCCGCTGCCGTGTCTCCAGGACCTAGCACAGTGCTAGCACAAAGTAGGTGCTCAGTAATCATCCATTCAGTGAATGGATTCATTCACCAATATGTGACAGGCCCAGTGTTCAGTACTGGTGTGTAAAGAGGAAATATGAGGTTCCTGCCTCCTAGCAGCTTCTGGTCCTTTTAAGGGAGACTGACAATTGCCACGCAGCATGAAAAGCACCTGGATAGAGTATGTGTCAGTTGTAGGGACACAGAGGAGGGTATGGAAGCTAGCCTGGGTGAGGGTGGACGGAATGTAGGAGTGGCTCTGAGAAAACGTCTTCAAGTGGTGGTGCTTGAATTGTTCCAAGACAAGTGAAAGTTTACCAGGTTGAGCACTGTAGGTGAAGAAATCATACATTCAAAAGGAGAGGCCAAAGAGTGTGTGTGTACCAGTGCTGCTCTAAGGCAGCGTCTAAGAGGTGCCCTGGTGTGTTGGTTTGTGCGTTCGTGCACGTGATGCTGTAATGAAAAGGCCAACTAGTGCTCACTCACTTCCCTCCCAGGTTCCTCCGAAGACCCATGACCCTGTTTCCAGATAATGTATTGGGCTGAAACAGACAGTTTACATCTGCCTGTGCTTTGCCTTGCAGCCGTGCCCATCCTTCTCCCCCAGATCACTCGATTGCCCTTGTTGCTTGGTCTCCATCTGGCCAGAGCTCCTTTCTGCTCCTGCCCCTGCGTGGGTGTCAGCTCCTCATTTGCAGGGCCAGCAGTACTTGGTTTGGGGACCATCTCTGAGTCAGCCCCAAGATGGCCTTTCCAGAGCAGTGAGACTCCTTCGCATCACAAATGGTGATCCTCCCCTCTCCATGGAATTATTTGGTTAATTATTTTAATTTTCTATTTTTCTTTGCATTCAAAGACACAGTCTTGATATTCACATCTTAGCAACCAAGGAGACCATACTGCTCGGGTAGTGGGACAACAACAGTGGAATCCAAGCTCAGAGAACTGGTTCCAGTAAAGCCAGTACCACTAATTGCCTGTATAGCTTTGGACAAGTGGTTTTCTCTGTGTTTAAAACAGTTGCTGGACTAGTACTAGGTGCTCTCGAAGATACTGTCCCACTTGTATTCTCGTCAGGCAGAGAGAAAATATTTGGCCTTACGTGGAAGACAAGGGGAGGCACATTATTGATATTGATATTGAGCAGAAACAGTAATAATTGCATCTTTCTCTCTCTCTCTGAGAACATTTTAGTTAAAGGCAATCAGTTTAGCAGAAACCCAGCAGTGGGTGTAAGATTAGCATTCTCCATAAATGTTTTGATAATTGTAGAGTTGTAATTAAGTTCTGCTTGAGAAAATTGGTTCTCACGGTACAACTAGAGAATGTCCTTGGTTGCTTATCAACTCCAAAGCTGAGTGGGTCTCTATATCCCACTAGCCATCAATTTAGTTTGCCGCCCTAAGGCCCAAAGCACTGTGATGCCACTGAGAGATGCTCTCATCTAGCTGACTTTTACCAATATCTGGTGGCAATTATTGATCTGTATTTTTTGAGGGAAAAAAAGGATAAAAATCTGTTGATATTTAGGTTTTGAAGGATATCTTCCCATCTAAAGGAGAGCTAATTATACTGTTTTTCTTCTAAGGGGTAGTTGGCTCTGAGTTTCTAGTGCTGTGTATGCGTGCGTATGTGCGTGTACCTGTCTCAAAGTAACAATTCCAGTTTGGCAACCCCCTAATTGCAGGGATTGTTAAAAAGATTATTATGCATGTTATTGCAGAAAACCCAGCACCCTATAAAGTCATGTGGCAGGAACTAGGGCATTTCTCAACTTAGCACATTAACATTGCAATAAACCAATTTCTCTCTGTAAACATCAGGCTAGGAGGCTTCCCTGGAGGGTGGATTTGTAGGGTCTTCTCAAGAAATTTTTTTCTTGTTGCAGGAGAGTGGGCACATCCTAGTCATTTTGTTAATTCCTTATTTTGTCCTTTGGTTTTTCCCTTTATTTTTTTTTCCTAATTACGTACTGAGTGTAGAAAGTTTGTAAAATGCATGAAAGTACAGAGAAGCAGAACTAAAATCAATTAAAATCCAATCTCATAGTTACAACCACTATTAACCTGTAGAAATTCTCCCAGTCTTTTCACTTATGCATTAAAAAATCCCTGATTTTTACAATTGATATAGGATAGTCATTTTTGTTATTTAAAAAATTATTTATAACCATTTTAAATGGCTACCTACTGTTTTATTTATGTTAAGTCAATGTCAGTTTTTCACTGGCATAAAAAATTCTGCATTGATCATCTTGATATCAAATTATTTGTGTATATTTTGGATTAGTACTTTAGTATAGGTTACTAAAAGTGGAATTACAGGGTCAAAAAGTAGAACATTTTAAAGCTTCTTTAAACACATTGTGAAATTGCTATTCAGAAAAGTTGTGTTAATTTTTATTCCTACCACTAGCAGTATATGAAAGGACCTATTTCACCACATTTTCATCAGTTGGAGAATTTGCATCTTCATACATGTCGTTGTTAAATTGGTAGGAAGGCAAAATATGTATTTAATTCTGTTATTCAATTTCAGTGAAGTTGATCACTTTACCAAACATTTATTGTCCAATTGCACGTGCATTGTCTATTCATATTCCTTATCCATTGTCTACTGAGAATTTTTAGAGGTTTTTTAAAATTCATTTGTGTGAGCTCATTTAATACTTAGTCTACAATGTTTGTTTTAGCAGCTCATCGACAAATATTTGTTTATATTTCAAACCTACATATTTTTTTTGATGTATAGAAGTTTAAATATTTGATGCAATTCAACCTTTTGATTTTTTTGGTTTTTTTTAAACTTAGAAAGTTATCTCTATCTCGTGATTTAATAACTTTTCCTTCTCTTTTATTGAGTATACATAAATTATTTTAAATGCCCCCCAAAGTCTGAGGATATATCCATCAGCTCAAGGAAAGCAAAAATAATGATTCATAAGAAGTTAAAGCTGGCCTTTATTAGGAACCAGTTGGACCGCAAACTTCAATAAGAATATTTGAAGGAAACACCTGTGACTGTTGATGAGCTGCTGATGGGGAAGAGTGGGGGTGACTGAGAGGAGGTGGAAAGACTGGAAAGACGGACTTTCACAATGATCTTGAGGTCTCCTCATGTTCTCCATGTTCTTCTAGAGTTTCTGGAACAAGTTTGTAGCAATCGTGGATTCAAGGAATGATGACTTAAGACTTTTCCTAAGACTGACAGATAGCTGTGGGGTGCAGAATGCACAGTTCCTCATTTTCAAATGGAACCAAGAGAAACAAAAGCATTAGAGAACTGGACGAAAACTGGCTAGGAGTACCCAGGAGTCCCTTGACATCTCCCTGTAATATGCAGAAGCGTGTCAGTGTAAATCTTGAGTCTTGGGGAATTGAAGGCGACCTGGGTGGGGATGTGAAGCCTAACTCAGAAGAAGTGGAGAGTTCCTATTTTGAAATGAAATGAGAAATATCAGTTTTAGATTACGCATTTATACAATTTGAAATTCAGTGTGAGAAAGGCTGATACTGTACGTGATAAAATTTTGTCTACACCGTGGACCTGCTTATTTTTATTTTAACATTGTGGATTATTTAAATTTTGTTTGGTTAGCAATTCAGCAAACACATTTTTTAGTTGAAATTATAATGTATGTCCTTATAATCATTCCCACTTGGAAAAAGCCCATGTAACTGGTTCAATAGCTACTAACTAGAGTTTATAGTTTAGCCTGTCAGAACTGCAAGCATAATGACTAAGAGGAACTACTTGGTTTGTAAAGAACTGGCTTTGTAAACCCAGCCTTATAAAGTGACCACAAATTTCACAAATCAACATTTGTGCCTTGTTGGAGCATGTTTGTTGAGAGTCCCTATGTAACCTGGGATCTAGTTCTGTGTCTCCAAGGAATCTTTGGCAAAACAGTTCTTGATGTGCCAACTTCTTCAGCTGTAATGTGGGGACTTTGACTAAATCTCTAAGGTCTCTCTTAGCTCTAAAACTTGGAATTCTTTAAAAATCTTGCTATTAGGAGATATACAACAAGGAGAACTTTTCTTTCTGTTCTTCTTCAGACATATGAAAAACACATTTCAAGAGAGGCATAGGAAGGAGCCTGGAACTTGCTAGCTGAACAAGATTACTAGAAAGACAAACTAAGATAATTTTTTAAAGTAACTCAATGTGGCTAGGCTGTCTCCAACTTTTCTGAGTTTCTCTTTTTAAAAACTTTTTATTTTTTGGTTTCCCTTTTTAAAAAATTAATCTTGATATATGTTATATCTACCACACTGAGTTAAGTTAAAAGATTTTAATGAAGAATTAAAACATTGCAAAGAATAAAACCATGCACACTTCCCTGTAGCAAATCCTTACTGGTCAAATAACTGGACCATGAATGAGGTGTTACTGCCACCTGTTGGCACATTGTCTAATTACAGGAAAAGTATAGAAAGAAAAGTCAGCTATTTGAATGAGTAAAAAGTGACAATGAATGTTACAGTTTTAAGCAAGCCCTGAAACTTATGTTTAAGTCAATCACTACATAGATGAAGATATTATAATCTAGTAGTGACTAGGTCAGTACCATCGAACCTAAAGTCATACAACATTGACTTAAATTCTTGCATCTATGCCCTTGGGAGGGAAAAATTCACTTTTTCAGTTGCTCCAGTAGCATTTATTTATTGATTATTCTTAAAATTTTTAAAATTAAACATGTCATGGCTATTGATTACAGAAAATTTAGAAAACTTAAAGAAGCAAAAAGATTATAAAAGTCACAGTGGCATCATGCGGGTGTAAACACAGTTAGCGTTTTGGCATATTTCCAAGATCATGCTTTTTTCTGCATCATTTTTATGGATGAGGTAATCCAGTTAATAATAACAGCTAAAACTTGCATTGTACTTACTATATTTTACTATATGCCAGGCACAGTTCCAAGTGCTTTACATATATTAAATTTAATCCTCATGGCTGCCCAGTGAGGAAGGTACTACTATTATCTGCATGTTAAACACAGGAAAATGAAACATAAGCATGTGGAAGGCAAGTAACTTACCCAATGCCACATATACAGTGATGGATAATCCAATGAGCTATAATTCAAACCTAGTCTGCTTGGATTTAGAATCTGCTCTTAACCACTATACCACTTTTGTGTATTCTGTTATGTGACTATATTTTATTTAATAAATTACCCATTGTTGGACATTTAAATAGTTTCTAAATTATTGTTCTTATAAACAATAATGTGATGGTCATCCTTGTAGCCAAATTTTTTCAAATTTATATCCTTATACCCTTAGACTAAATTCTAAAAAGTAAAAGGGGATCAGATGGACACTACATTTTTTAAAGTAATTTTTTAATTTTTCAATTAAAGTTGACATACTATATTATATTAGTTTCAAGTGTACAGCACAGTGATTAGACATTTATATAATTACAGAGTAATCACCCCGATGAGTCTGGTAACCATCTGATACTATACATAGTTATTACAATATTATTGACTACATTTTCTATGCTGTACTTTATATCCCCATGACCGGACACCGCGTTTTTAAGGTTTATTATCTGCTTTGTGTCAGAAAGTAAGGAAGTACTTAAAGAAAGGGGTATGTCATGTCCAATCAATACTTCCAGGAACAGGTCTACTTTATTCACTAATTTTTAATGAATGTAAAAGTCATAAATTCTTGTAAAAAATCCAAGCAACAATTCTTGAGCTACTTTTTGTATATCCTAGGATTCGGCAACAAGGTAAACACATTGTAGTTAATGGAGCTAAGTTTCCCAGTGCTGAAGATGTGAGTTACAAATAGGAGAAAAAGATGGCTAAAGTAGAACCAACAGTATTGGATTGGAATTGAGGTATGAGTATGAATATATAGCATTTTAAAAATATTTAGATAGATAAATATAGACATAGATTTAGATATGTGTGTGGGGAGGTATGTATGTATATGCATGTATGTCTATGTTTACTAGCTTTGAGACCACACGTAGCTCCCAGACCTTGGTTTCTAGATGCCATTCTTCATTAAAAAGAACCACATTTCCTTGGAGAATGGTGATTCAAAGGCTGGGGCTAGAAAAGTACATGATGAACATGGAAGGTCTTTGTGTCAGGAAAGTAAGGAAGAGCTCAGAGAAAGGGGGCATGTCAAAGGACATAAGAGTCAGCTCAAAGGGACTCCCACTGGTCCAATCTGAGATAATTCGAGCATCAAAATGAATAACGATAGTAAAGAATCCATGAGTTCATACTGATATGAATGAATGAAAGAATGAATGAGTGAGGAATAGGAAGAGTTTCATTTGATAGTAAAATCCCAGTTAATTAATATAGAAGGAATGATGGAATTAGAAAATCACCATTACAAAGGAAAAAGTAGTAAATTAACAGTAAAGAAACTTGGCAGACATCACCTTCATGCAGTATTCAGCTAACATCACCTGTGACAGGCCATCCTGTGCCTCCCGATATGGAGCATGGAGGACAACAAACATCACTTCTGTGACATTGCTGCCCCAAATGATGACTTGAATCATGAGGAAACAGAAAAACCAACTTGAGGAACATTCTTCCAAATACCTGGATTGTGTTCATCAGAAAGATCAAGGTCATGAAAAACGAGGAAAGGCTGAAGCACTGTTTCTGATTAATGGAGACGAAAGAAGCATGAAAATTGAACGCAATTTGTAGGCTGGGGTTTTCTTTTCCTATAAAAGTCATCATTGGGACAATAGATGAAATGCACATGTGGTTTGTAGATTAGCTAATAGCATTTTATCCATGTTAATTTCCCGAGTATCTTGATTTTGGTAATTGTACTGTGGTTATGAAACAGAAAGCTTTGTTTTAGGAAATACATGCTGAAATGTTTAGCGGTAAAGGGGAATCATGTTCACAACTTACTCTCAGTTTTAAAAATTTATACACACACACTTGGAGAGAGGAGAGAGAACGGAGAGAGGAAAGGGGAAAGGGAGAGAGAAAGATAAAACGAATGTGTTAGTGTTAGCACTTGGGGAATCTGGGTGGAGGTTCTAAAGTAATTCTTTGCACTGTTTTTGCAAGTTAAAGTAAATCTGAAATTTTGTCAGAATTAATAGTCAATACATATATATGTATAGATCTCTTTTAAAAAACTAGTTGTGTAATATCCAGGGTATGGAGGTAGTACAACTTATTTAATAACTTTCCTACTGATGAACATGTAGATTGTTTCCTATTTTTCTACAAAAACTGCAGTGAACAGTTTTGTCCATTTGTATTTGTATTTGTATTTTTATGCTACAGACATCTGGAATTCCTAAGTCAAAGGATATTCATATTTAACTTCTTGATAAATGTTACAAAGGCCATTTTGGAAAGCAAACGTTCACCTAAATAGTGTCTTTCAATCATCACTGCCGGAGCCAGACATTCACAGCGAGTGTGAACAGTGACTAAGACCAATCTGTGGGCCATTTGGATGAGCCTCATGGACCTGAACTGCTTATATAGCTGTGTATCGCTGACGAGCACAGAGCAGTGATAATAGCTAGAGAACATCTCAGACTGTGTATTATCTCATGCAGGCTGGTACATGACTACATAGTCTTTCAAGAGTTTATTGTTAACCTGAAGGTTTATGCCAACTCTCTCTGCCCCATAATTACCTGCATGTTTTCTTGTTTGTCTTAAGAATATAGCTAGTAATTATCGTGACTCTTGGATCACTACTTATCTTCTACTTTCTTCTCTTTTTTTGGCTTTAACTCACAACTAATTTAGTAATATCAGTTATATATCTGCAAGAAAATATTAGAGGTACCAAGACAGGCTTAGTATAAATGCATACATACAATAATTCCTTTTATTATACCACCTATTACCTCCCTAAAAATATCTGCTCTTCAAGCTGGCTCTCACCAGCAATAGATATTTTGTATTGTGCATGAGGGAGATGTGCAGGGGCAAAGGGGCAGAAACAGTTATCTCCATGAAATGTAGGCTCTGAGATAGTTTCCAGGCCAATGGAAATGTTTTTAAAGCATTGCTGTAAATTAGCATATTAAAAATATAAGAATAGTTTTTGAAGGATAATAGGGTGCAACGTGAAAATCTTCAGGTGCCATAGTTACATGACTCTAAAACAGTGGAAGAGAAGATCAAAAGGTTGTTTTCATGTAACATTTATTGAGCCTTTTTCCAAATCCTGGGCTGGGCACAGGGAAACACAGATGAATAAGGCATTCTCTTTGCCCTTCAATAATTCATATTCTTGTCAGGGACACAGACATGTGAGCATATAATATGGTACGAAGACTCTATAATATTGGTATATACTGAATATAGATGTAAAGTATCACGGGAACACAGAAGAGGGAATGATTAGTTTTGATTCAGGGCATCAGCAAGGTTTAAATGGGGATGTGATCTTTGGGCTGGGCCTCGAAGGATGAATAGGAGTTTGCCAGGTTGATGAGCTGTTTTGGAAGGCATTTTCAGACAGAGAATAATGAATTGCATGAGTAAAGGTGGAAAGGCACACCTGTGACCTCTGAAGGTTAATACAAATCTAAGCCAGTGCTTTCCCCACTTTCATGTACATACAAACCAACTGGGGTTCCTGTTAACAAGCAGATTCAGATTCAGAAGGTCTGGGGTGGGCCTGCCATTCTATATTTCTAACAAGCTTTCAGGGGTTCCATACACCAAACTTTGAGTTAAAAGGCTCTAACACTGTAAATTATTGTCTACTTCAGCTGGGCCTGGTAGTTGGCGCAACCCAGGAGCAAGATGGAGAGCACAAATTTGTCTTTTGCCATGAGCAGGGTAATAAAAAGTGTTAGAAGCCTCCTTTTATGACCGTGTCATTTCAGAAACAGATTCAGAATTGTACCTGAACCAGCTTAGATGGAGGGTAACTCAGGTGACATGGGAACTAGCACAAGTTTAAAATTGCCTGGGGTTCCTACAGAATAATAACAATTAGAAAAACATAACCCAGATTGCCATTTTGAGTTATTTTCATGATGCTTTCTCCGGTGTTTGATTTTTGGTGAGAAATAGCTGTTATCAGTTGGGATGGTGTTTTGAATTCGTGACAATGTTTTTTCTAAAAAAATAACTTTTTTTAAATTATGGAAATAATAGTTGTCCTTTGCAGGACGTTGGACAATAAGCCATGTTTTGGGGTGGTCATAGTTGAACAGATAATCTAGACTGATTTTTATTCCTATTTTCTATACATCACCCAGTCGCCCCGCCATCCTCAGGGAGCTGGCACCAGAGTGGTTTGGCAGTATGGCAAACAATCCTGGAGGGGCCCACCCGTTGTGCTAAAGACAGACTGTGAACTCCAAATGAGATCACTGAGCTTTTCTTCACTTTCATCTTCCCTGCTATTAATGCTGGTTGTGAAATGCAGTGGGGAGACTTCATAAGACTAATGAAGGGGGAGGAAAGATCAAGCAATTATTTTCACAAGAATAACTGGTCATGCCTTCCTGTGATGAAGTTTACAACCTGCACAGATGGTTTGGAGCAGACCACATGACTGGAATTTAGCCATGTGGGAGTGGGACATCCTTACTACCTCTGTGTCCTTGAACATACCCCCACAAAGACCTCTGCAGAGACGAGATCATACTAGGTCATACTAGAACGATAAGCAATTATTAATGCCAAGGACTCACTAAGAATAAAATCAGAAAGACATGTGAGCTTATTGGAGAGAAATATAGACTAGGAGGCTGAAGGAGATTGGTGATGAAGACATCACAATTTAAAGCTAATTCTAGACATCTTTGATACATTCCCAAGCACAAGGTCACAAGGTCATTTGGATGCCTGCATCTTGTGGCCCACTAAGTATCTTGGAACCAGGGTTTATCTCTTTCAATTTTGGTTCCATCAGAATTCCTAAGACAGTGATTCTCATGCTTTAGAGTACATGTTAATCACCTGGGAGCGTTTGTTGGAGATGCTGGTACCTGGGCAGCATCCCAGTCTGCTGACTCAGAGGAGCCCTGGGGATGATTCTGGTGCTGATGGGCTGAGCCCATCCTCTGAGTGGTACTGCCTTAATGGAGTCACACTGATTGACAAGTGTACGTCTTGTGCCGCTGGGAAAGAAATTTGTGTTTTTACTCCCACTAGTCTCCCACCAAAAGCTAAAAGCAGAGACTAAGCAAAGGGAAGAGGTCTAAAGAAAAAAACAATGGAAAAACCTCAAGTTTTACATTAATAGATGTATTTCTAAAAGACTGTATATAAATCAAATTTGTGAGTTAATCGTCTTTCCCTTTACTTAAACCCTAATGTGCTATAGCCCTTTTTGATTTTCACATGCCTAGTGACTTTGCCACCTTAAAAATGATTAAGATGATAAATTTTGTTTTTTACAATAAAAAAGAAAAAAGTACTTAAAAAATTTACTAGACAGAGCAACTCTTGGAAAAAAAAAATCAGAGAAGCCCTCGCAACCTCACTGGAAGCTGATTGCTTAGAATAAAATGAGCAGCTGCTACTCAAACGTATACAAGAGTCATCTCACAGATATAGTATCTTACACCTGTTAACTTCTGGTTAAACTGCTTAAGTCTGAGCCCTTCATGGTCTTGTCTTTCTATTTCCTTATGACCAAGCAGTACTAGTTAGTGATCTCTTTTCAATTCCTTGAACAGGACAAGTTCTTAGGTGTTCTCTGTGCCTCAAACACTTTTCCCATTTTTCTTCTGCCTCACTCTTATTCACCCTTTAGAGCCAGCTTAAATATCATTTCCTTAGGGAGGCCTTCTTCAAACTCCCTACTGAGGTCTGGGCGTTCTGCTGGTCTCTCGGTATCAATCCATCAGTCCTTGCACCCTCCATAGAAGTCTGGATCTTTCCTTTGTAGCATTTAATACAACTGTATTTATGTAATTAAATAATAATAGTCTCTCTCACAGGACTGAAAGTTCTACCAGGTAGGGACAGTTTCTCTTGCTAATCACTGGATTACCAGGGCCCTAGTACCTTGCAAGCAGTAGGCACTCAATACTTTACCAGGTACGGCTTCTTATCCCCAAATCCATATTATCAGATATTCTCAAAGGAGTAGGTGGAGAGGCACATAGAGCTTCTGAGCTTGGTGGTGGAGACAGCGGCTGAACAGCCAGAGAGATGAAAGGCTTTTGGGCTAGTGAGGTGGGGAAGCAAGAGTGGGTAATGAGACTAGGGGGTGCTTATGTAATGAGTTTCCCTTCTATTCCCCAGCACCCACTCTCTCCCCAAACAAACCCTTCAACAATAATTTATGCATTCATTTCTTTAGCGAATGAGATAAACCTCTCAGATCATAAAACCGAGACCAAAATAATTTTGCAGAACTAGAACATGTTCAAAAAACCAGTCACACTTTAACTGGATCAGACTTCAACATGGAGGTGATTGTTTTCCGCCAAAAAATCTTCAGTACAGGAGGCCTACACCCCAACATGTGGAAAGATCACAAATACACTTTCCTCTCTCAGTCACCGAGGAAGAAGTTTTCTCCCCTGATGGGCCAACACTATTTCTTTTTTGTTGCTCTTTTCCCTTCTCCCTTCCTTGGCTTCCCTTTTCCACGAAGCTTCTTCAGGCGCATCTGCTCATCCTTGAAGTCCTGATGCTCATCTCTGAATGGAGAAAGAAAAATAATGAGCCAGTATGTTTACCAGACTGGAAAAGTACACCAATCTAGCACTGTTCCCTTAGGTGGTTCTGGTAATCAGTCCTTGAGTTCCACAGGGCACATGCTTAGCTTGGTGAACAAGGAGGACGGGGGTCCCCAACATACACGTTGTATTCCACGGTTCATTTCTAATCGCAGTTTCCCTCACAGAAAGTGTCACAAATAGCAGTTGATTCTCAGGCCAGCAATGAAAACCTATGT
The DNA here is from genome assembly GCF_000151845.1 of Pteropus vampyrus. Classification (NCBI taxonomy): domain Eukaryota; kingdom Metazoa; phylum Chordata; class Mammalia; order Chiroptera; family Pteropodidae; genus Pteropus; species Pteropus vampyrus. Next base: position 887,572 of record NW_011888829.1, on the reverse strand, counting down.
TAACTATGATACAATCCTAATGATTACCCCAAGTTTCCCTATAATACTAAGACTAAACACCGAGAGTAGCAGAAAGTGGGTATATAGTTACACAGACTCCGAGAGCCCCAACAATTAGCACCTACTACAAGGGGGAGAGGTCTGGAGGAAGATGCCTTAGTGGCAATGGATAATTTACACAAAAAGGCTCCAGGAGAAGGCTCAGGCAGATGGAAGCCAAATCAAAAGACATTTACTTTAGGGACCAAGGCAGTCAGGACTATACATGTGGATGGGGTTTAAGACAAAGACTGCCTACGGTGTGTAAAAATGTTTGCATCCTAAGATCAAATACCTAAAGAACAGTATGGTGTTTAAATATGTAAGCTCTGGAACCCATCTGAACCTGGGTGCAAATCACAGCTCCACCATTTAGTCGCTGTGTGATCTTGGATAATGGTATATGAATTCAATGTAAGGGAAGGGTTTGCTGGGCCCAAGTTTCTAACTCCCTAGGCTGTTTTAAAATAGATTGGTTTTATAGGGCACACTGTTTCAGTCTGTGAACATGATGGGCACAACAGACCTCTCTGGGATTAGCTATGGTTGCCTCAAATAATCTATTCTCAACAGAGTAATTCTCCTCAAATATAAGTCCTATTGTGTTACTCCTCTGTTCGTGATCCTGCAAATGGCTCCCCATCTGCCCCAGAGCAAAAGCCAAAGCCCTTACCACGGCCCTCGGAGCCCTTCGTGACCTGCCTGCAGTCCTGCTGCTCACCCCTGGCCCGCGCTCTCCTGGAACAGGGCAGGCACACGTCTGCCTCAGGGCCTTTGCTCTGCTCTCCTCTCTGCCTTGAAAGCTCTCCCCAGGACCCACTCGGTGCCCTCACCGCCTTCAAGTCTTAGCTTAAACCCCATTCTCAATCAGGCTGACCCCAACTGTCTTGTTTAATACTGTGATCCGTCCTCCTCCCGCCCACCGAGGGCCCTGTCAGCACCCTTGATCCTGCTCAGCCGGCTCTACTACTCTTCCCACAGCATGTTCGACTTCGTAATGCAGCATGCAATTTACTTATTTACTACGTTTTCTCCCTTCTTCTACCCTCCCTTCCCTACTTCCGTCCATCCGCAGCCAGAAAGAAGGCTCCGAAGAGAAGGGTCTTCATCTCTGTAGATGAAATAGCCCACGCACCCGCTAGACTGAAGGAGTCACTGTTTCAAGGAACCCGTGATTCCCTCGCCCTTTGCAGATCTTTGAGTAATATCTTCTTTACTGAAGATTATCTTGTTTCATCCTGTCTGATGCCACAAGAGGCCTTGTGTTCGAGGTACCATTTACCATCGCTAGTGACCATGAAAATAATTGTGCTTTTTTATGGATAACTAAATGCTAAGTATTTTTTCCTGGTCCCCGAAGATAGTCAAGGCTTTATTTTTCAAACAAATGGAGAGTGGCAGCAAACAGGTACATTAAAATAGCTGAATATGATTTTGTTATGGGTTGTAATATTCTACTCAGTGATATTTTACTTTGAGTCATAATAAAATTAATTTTTATTTTGAGCCCAGACTAATAGCAAGGAAATTGCCCCCAAAATATTCCTAGAAATCAAAATATGTCATGAATTATAATCTCTAATAATATATTAACTAAGAAAATCTATTTTGTTCAGTGTTGTTCCATCTATGCCCATCTTAAGTGCCTACACATGGAAGGTACTTAAAAAACATCTGTTGGCTACATGAATGTACCAATCTTTTGCTATATGGAACGAACTAATTCTTTTATTAGAATGAGCAGTCCCAAATTAATTTTTCTATTGTTGCCCTAATACAAGTCCAATTAAAACATGTTAAATTAAAAAAAAAAGTAGGCATTTTAACTTTATACAATAGGCATTGTTTGAATTCTTTTATAACGAGCATACATTAGTTAGGCAATTAAGACATTTTTTAAAGAATGTGATCACATAGGTATTTGATCTTTTTTCTTTCTAGACCAGTATATAGTCCTAAGTTTCTTATACATACACAAACATACGAATGCATGGCAGAAAGAGCCTACTACTCTTACTATTACACACTGTTATTCTATTATACTATTACATAATACTCTTAAAGGTAAACTACTGTTTATTTAGGCCAAATGAGTATATCAAAAAGGGTACCAACTAAATATGCCAGAAGAGGGTGGAAAGAAATAAGAACTACAACGAAACCACCACCAGACAGGAAAGGAGGCTCCCCGTACTCTGCTAAGAAGCAGACGGCCGTGGGGCAGGGACGCTCTCTATCTGACCCACGGGAACCTGCTCAGTGTTTAGACCAGTTCTCCTGCATCCGTTTAGAGTGCCTGGGTTAATGACTTCTTAAGCATCTCTCTATAGCTGAGTATTTAGTCAATGTTAAGTCATGTTTTGGACATAATTAAATTATATCTTTCAATAAGCGCATGTGTCCTTTTATTTTTGGTATGCCCATTATGGATACTTTGAAAGCCTTTCACCCCCAAATGTACCTTATGAACTAACTGGGCACTATTATAAGAACCACAAAACGATAAAGATAGAAAGACTATTTGTTTTTCCTTTTCTGATCTACTAAAAACATCTCTTACAGGTTACTCTTTGTGTTTTTTGTCATTACCTGTAGAGGCCAAGAAAACGCAGTGTCCCCATGAGCGCAAAATAAGTGTTGTGATCTGGATACCAGTCGTAAGTCTCCTTCCTCTTGGCCAGAGGCTGCTCACTAAACAGTTTCACCACTTTCATGGATTTGGAGTCAGTAGGCCTGGCGACCTCACCAAACAGCCGGGCACTCAGACGAGTCATGCGCAAGGCATATTCTGAGAGTGAAGACATTTCTGGAGCAGCAAGGAGCCAGAGCCCCTGAAGAAAATGAGAAGATAAACAGGTTAGTGTAAGAAATTCCCAAATTATCTAATGAACACTTTAGAAAATGGAAAAATAGCAAGTCACACGTAAATCCGTCAATGTTGTTGGCAGCACATGCCTTGGAGTTGAGAAATATCCACAGTCTGTTGCTGTTTCCTTTGCATTACACTTGCAAAACGTTTCACATTCGATGTTCACATACTATTATTACTCCTGTGTTCCACTTCCCTCTTTACATGAACTATTTTGTGATTGAACGGGTTATTTACTGATAGTTTACCTATTTGTAGGCTAGGTGAGGACAGAGAAACAAGTTTTCCTACCACAGCATTGTTATTATACCTTCAGAAAACACCCACCTAAGCAGTCTGCAGAATAAATATGCTGACTGCTTGCCATCTAAAGGTTTAATCATGGCAGAGAAATAATTATGCTGTTGTCTTTATTATCAGCCCTTTGAATACTGTTCTCCTCAAGGGCTCCAGATGGCTAAGAACTGCTAATGAGTTATGAGGTCATTTAGCCTCTAGGTTGCTGGATTGAATTCTGCCTAGAGACTGAGAGCCATTTGGGAAAAACAAACAGAGATAGTAGTCTTATAGAAATAAACTCGACACCTCAAAAAGATTCATTTTATTCCTGAATAGAAGGCACTTATGAATTGTGATGTTACTTGTCTTATCTTCCATCTTATATATTCTGCTTATTATAATGCTGCATATATATTATTAGCTGAAAACAGTAACTTTTTCCTCAAAGTCATAGAATGTTGAAATAGTTATAAGAAATTTACCTGTAATATAGGAAATTATAGCTAATATATATCAAAAATTATATAGGTGATATATAAAGTCAAGATTGTTGCTTGTGGAATAACTATCTTATCCCATTCTAGTTCAGATGTAGAGGTAAACTGTTGGCAGACTACGATAATTTATGTGAAATTTTTGTAGTGAGATGAGACTCTCTGCTGGCTAAAGACCATCTTGGCAGATAGTTCAGCTGGGATGAAAAGGAGTTGACCTCCGAACAGAAAAAAAGGCATAAACCTATCTTGAGAAAACAATGGGAGAAATATACAAAAACCCAGTGACACCAAGTAAATTTCAAAATATCTCTTGCAAGAGAAAAAACAAAACCAGTGTTTAAAGAATGTTTCATGTCCATTTCAAGATCCAGTGAAAGAGTAGAGGCTGACCTCAAGCCAATTTCAGAACTGTCAGTCTCAAACCATTTACCATTCTGAAACCAAGCAATCTTGGGCCAATAGTGCCACCTGAAGGCCAGCAATGGGAGAACTGTCAGATCCGAGGTCTCCCCACCCCGCCCCCCACCCCCCCAATCTGGGATCCGTGCAAGCCTTGCTTTCTTTCCTTTTCCTTTTAGGGCGCTCAGTTCCCAGATTCACTTTTCTCCCAACTCTTGCCCCAGCTCTTGGGTGGGGATGGATTGGGTTATATTTTCATCAATGGGAAAAAAAGTCATTAACAATTTAAAGTATAAATAGAGAATAGTAACAAATCAGTACTTTAAACCGCCGAAGTCCTCGTAAATGTCCAGAAATTGCCTTCAGAAGCTACAAAAAGTTTCTTCGCATGCTTTATCTTTTTTCTGTCTCCCACCTTTAAAGTTATGTTTTTCCAAACATCATATGAAAAACAAAACTAAAAACAAACTTTCTTAATCAACTTTACTTTGTTTTGCTTAATAGCTATTATGAAATCAGAATAGATTTCTGTTGCAATAGCACAGTATTTGCACAATTAGTTAATTGTAAGGTGGCCTAGGAACTACTAGCTGGGTTATTCGGGGCATATTGTCTCTAAATTTGAGTTTCTTTTTGGGGAAATGACACTTGTGGGACTACTGTAAGAAATAAGACAGTGGCACTCAGTAAAGGACACCTAAAAAAAAAAAAACCAAAAACAAATCTAACCCTGTTTGTCATAGGGAAGGGGATCAGTAGCTTGCTAACCGACAGGTAGCAAGGAGGAAGGGACTCATTAGGACTGTGGTCACTGAAGCTATCACAGGATGCTAAGTTGCTTCAATGCCCACTTTGGAATGTAGCAAATTACTGAAGCACATAGCTCATAAATCATAAGGTCTCATTAGAATCCACTGGAACATGGTTATATCACAAAATCCAAATCCTATAACTTTTATGATGGAGAAGGGGAATAAGCCTCTTCAAACCTGAATCTCTCACTAGAAACAGAACTACTTGCTAAATAGAAGGAAACTGAAAATGGTTATTATTACCAATTACTGCTTTGTAGTCTCCTTCCACAGAGCATACATATACATATGTCTCTGATAAAGAATGGCATAGCAGCTTGATACACTTTTTCTTTTTTACATATGCTAAAACAGCTAAAAAGTTCTGCTGTCCATAAATATTGGCCCTACTTCTGGCAAATAGCCACTTTTTACTAGCTTTAAATTTTTTAAAAATTCAAAATCTTTACTTAGGTACTTCAGGACCCTGGTATGCCTTTTTACAGATTCTTTTAATTTTATCTTTAAAAAAGTATGATGTTCCTGTTAAAAGCATTAAAGTAAAAGGTAAACAGTCTACATGTCAATTAGATTTTTATTCATATGAAGCCATTTTAAGGGATATAATTATATCGCTTTTCTTTAAATGTAAACTAAAGAAAACAGTATCATGAAGAAAAATAAACGAGTTGGAAATGCTAAGCAAAAAATTACTCAATTGTGCTGAAGCAAAACATGTTAAGCCCACAAGAAAATGCCTACATTCTTACTTTGGCATAAAAGGGCAAATTTCTTTGATTTTCTGATAGGTCTGATGCATTTAAAAGGTTAGGTTTACTTCAGTATTGGCTTTGTATTAGGTTTGCCGGTTTTTCTTTGAATAGTGCAGACGAAGTGCTGTTCTTAGCCTAGATATCCCTTAGCGTGGTGAATCTCATGGAACTGTACAAGTGTATGCTGAAATGTGTGTGTAAATCCTGCTGCGGAGAGAGCTGGCTCCAGTTTTCAAAATCCACTGGTTAGTGGATGGAGAGCACCAGCTTTGGAGTAGAAAACTGGTTGGAATCTTGCCCCTGCACTGTAATGGCCATCGATATTTGCAGTAGTGCCCACTGTGTTCTTTGCCGCTGCTTCTTCATCTACCGCACGAGGACAGTTATACTACCTCCTGCGTTGTGGGCTGACAGGCAAAACTCATGGCACAGTGCCTGCTCTAACAGTCATCAGGCTTCAAGGAACTCACGCACACGTGTTTCACAGAAAAACGATCTAAACACAATGCTTTACTATTTTTCAAGTCTGGCACCGATTATTTTACTGGGTCGTAAGGACATGAATGGCTCTGAATATATATTAGCTTTATTCAGTTCAACAGGAACATCCCCAAACCCCTCCACCTGATTGGATCACGCCTGCCTGTGATGGAAGTAATGGTGTCAAATCAACCGACGTTTAAATCGGCAAGGTATTTCACAAGCATTTTTCTTAAAAACCACTTTAGTATATTTTCCTCAAGCTGGTCATAAAATTAATCTACATGCCCCACACGAAGCTACAGTGCAGAAGGCCTGGCAAGCAGAGAAACTGAGCCTTGAAACCTAGCTAATCAGGACGAGAGTAACTGCGCTTGAGTTAATTACGCTGGCGTCCATTTGGTAAATCCCCCAATGTGCGCAGGCAAAGGCCAAGCTGTTTGCATGATATCTGCGAAAGCTCCGAGCTGCTTAATAATCAAATTGACTTGTCCTGGTCTTGACAACTCCACAAGGTTGTAGATCCCTGCGGGACCTCTACAGCTTTCACCCATATTTCACTACAGAGGCCCCCCCGCGAAAGTTACGGACATCCTTACCAAACTGTGACCTTCCTCTCCCGCGCACCCCTTTGCCGGAAGGCCCGCCCCCAACCCGGCTCCGAGCCTCAAGGGCCGCGGCGGCGGAGAGCCGTGGAGACACGCGAGCGTGCGGCTAGAGGGGACCTAGCGTAGGGCCCGCGACCGCCGGCTGGCGCCTCCGGCTGTGCGGAGGGCGTAAGAGCCGGCGGTTCTGGAGGCACAAAGGACTGGCTTTCCTGGAAGGTCCTGCAGGGTTCGCTAACTGTATTTCGTTGGAAACGGCTGCGCAGCTACCCCCCAAATCTCTGAAGCAGAGGCCAATTGTGTGCCGTGTGGAGGAGGATGAAATGCTTTCTTTTTACTTTTCCATCTAGCACTCTTTTTCTGGGCGTTTTCTTTCTTTTTTTTCATTCAGCCCAAGCTTTGACGCGTTCAAGGGCATGGCTTCCGCTTCTCCACACATCCTCCAGCAGTGTGGCCAACGGGAGGCCATTCTTGATATTCTCTTGCGGGATTAGGGACACTATTTGGGACACTCTGCCCCTCTACCTCACTGGCCTGGAAACTTCTTCAGGAAGTAGGGAAGGGATGCTTAGCTGACTCCTCAGTGGACATTACTTAGACATTGCTTGGTAGATAGTAGAAACACAGTAAGTATTTCGTTCCATACTAAATCTGCTCTCAAGTAAACCACATCTCATAGGCATTGTATGAAACATGAACACCACTTATTTTCTGAGCATTATTCAAGGCCTTTTATAAATACTCTAAAATGTACCCTAGAAATAAGGCAAATCAGCAGTGAGCCATATACCTAGTAGGTATTCTATATCACTTTCCGCCTATAGAATTTCATTATGTTTGATAGCAATCTATGCTATAGAATTTGCTTTTATCAAGTTAAGTTTTAACTTTACAGTCTATGATATAATAAGTAGCCACATAAACTTGGGTCTGGTGTGAGAAGTTTACTGCGGTTACATCTACAGATGGCATAATGAGTATCCCTCATCTTTTTTTGCGTAGCTCAGTAAAAAAAAGAAAAATGTTCTGGGTAGAAAGTTGACCTCGTCTTCAGTGTTTCTGTGGAGTTGCCTTGCTTTTATCTAATGGCCACCGAATCATGTAAACAAGGAGGCTTCTTTTGCATGCTGGCTGTTAGAAAATTTAAAGCCAAATTTGCAGTGGATTCATGGTAAGAGCAGTTACATGTATATTTGCATAAACTTGGTTGTTGGCTTTATTTTGTATATCTGTCTTTGGTTTTTCCCTTTTTACCTAGTTATTATTTGGGTTAACAGTGTGTTTTGTGAATCTGTAAGCTACCATAACTCTTTCTCGAAATATAGCAAGGTATAAAGAGTTACAAGTGGCCATGTACCCGGGGCACTTGGCACTATGAACCTCAGTAAGTCAAGTTCATGGCATTCATGTTAGTTTCCTGAGCCTACTAGAACAAAATACCACAACCTTGGTGGCTTAAAATATCATCACTTTATTTTCTCACAATTCTGGAGGCCAGAAGTCCAAAATTAGTATCAATGGACCCAAATCAAGGTGTTGACAGGGCCATGCTCCCTCAGAGGCTCTTGAATAAAATCAGTTATTTGACTCTTCCAGCTTCTGGTTGTTGCTGGCATGCATTGACCTGGGACCACATCACTCCAATCTTCAAGGCTAGCATTTTCAAATTTCTCTCTGCTTTCTCTTCACATCACCTTCTCCTCTTATGTATCAAATATCCTAATGCCTCCCTCTTATGGATGTATAGTTGTATTTAGGTTGCACTTGGATAATCCAGGATCATCTCCCCACCTCAAGATTCTTAATTTATTCATATCTGCAAAAGCCCCTTTTCTATATATTGTAGAATTTATAAGCATTGGAGATTAGGACTAGATATCTTTGGGGGATGTTTTTCAGTCTACCACAGAGTTGGAAACTGAAAACCTATGATATTGGCCCATAGAAACTGTTACAATGGGAAAATTTGAATGTTAGGGTGGGCAAAGTAACATAACAATAAAATTTAACTTCCTATGGATATCAACTTCTAGACTTCAGTTTACTCACTTGTATCTCCAAGCTAAAGCTTCTTTAAGGATACTTCTTATAATCAGAAATTGCCTTACATATTTTTATTTTCTATAGTTCAGTATTCTAAAATCGTGGGCTATGAATCATTAGTTGGTTATGAAATCAATTTAATGTGTTGTGACCAGCATTTAAAAACATTAAGGTAGGGAATGTCAGAGTGCATCATGTGTAGTGAGGGTAATTATTGTTTTATGAAACTATATGTATATGTGTATTGGACCATAATGTAAAATATACTTTTACTCTAGGTTGTGGCAAAATAGAAAGCCTCTACTGAAAGCAATTTCATTATTCGTACTCTATGGCAAATATTTCTTACCATTAGATAGAGCAAGAATTAAAGCTCACATCAACTTCAAGTTCTTACTGTGTGGCATAGTCCAAGGTGCAGGTGCATACTTATCCTCTGAGTAAGTTAATTTAGAGATCCCTTATAGGTACTTTTTCCTAGCATCATGTAGGTTCTTTTCTTCTGTGTTTACAATAGTTCTTTTCTCACTCTACCAAAGAAAGGTATATCCCTCACCCAGGGTATAAAACCCTCCAGGATGATAAACAAAGGGAC
>NW_011888829.1:876228-878152 GCF_000151845.1 Pteropus vampyrus | reverse complement strand
GGATGTATAGTTGTATTTAGGTTGCACTTGGATAATCCAGGATCATCTCCCCACCTCAAGATTCTTAATTTATTCATATCTGCAAAAGCCCCTTTTCTATATATTGTAGAATTTATAAGCATTGGAGATTAGGACTAGATATCTTTGGGGGATGTTTTTCAGTCTACCACAGAGTTGGAAACTGAAAACCTATGATATTGGCCCATAGAAACTGTTACAATGGGAAAATTTGAATGTTAGGGTGGGCAAAGTAACATAACAATAAAATTTAACTTCCTATGGATATCAACTTCTAGACTTCAGTTTACTCACTTGTATCTCCAAGCTAAAGCTTCTTTAAGGATACTTCTTATAATCAGAAATTGCCTTACATATTTTTATTTTCTATAGTTCAGTATTCTAAAATCGTGGGCTATGAATCATTAGTTGGTTATGAAATCAATTTAATGTGTTGTGACCAGCATTTAAAAACATTAAGGTAGGGAATGTCAGAGTGCATCATGTGTAGTGAGGGTAATTATTGTTTTATGAAACTATATGTATATGTGTATTGGACCATAATGTAAAATATACTTTTACTCTAGGTTGTGGCAAAATAGAAAGCCTCTACTGAAAGCAATTTCATTATTCGTACTCTATGGCAAATATTTCTTACCATTAGATAGAGCAAGAATTAAAGCTCACATCAACTTCAAGTTCTTACTTGTGGCATAGTCCAAGGTGCAGGTGCATACTTATCCTCTGAGTAAGTTAATTTAGAGATCCCTTATAGGTACTTTTTCCTAGCATCATGTAGGTTCTTTTCTTCTGTGTTTACAATAGTTCTTTTCTCACTCTACCAAAGAAAGGTATATCCCTCACCCAGGGTATAAAACCCTCCAGGATGATAAACAAAGGGACGAGTCAACGTGTTTTGGGGGAAGCTTTCTTTAACGATCGGTCAAGGTACCATAAACCCTTCTCAGGCTTCCTTGTCTTTTTCCCGTCTTGCATATATCCCAGGTAGGAGTGAAGTATGGCTGTTAGAAGTGTGGTAAATGGATATTTGTTGTGATATTCTGAAATCAGATGTACTGTGTGAGTGTGAATGTGTGAGTGGTAGTAAATTTCCTTTAATAATCACATCTCTTCCATCCTCTGTGGTTAAGAAGTGCATTGTTATTGAAGGAGGGTCTGGTGAGAGCAAAGCAAAGCCAGCATTAAGAAAATATTGAACCCTCAATTTTCTCCCACATAGTTAAACATAAACAATTTTCTTTAGCTATTCTCAGTACTTATCCATAGACTGTGTCATTATCTGGAAAGAAAAGCTACTTTGAAGAGCTGAAGTAGTAGAGGTTAGTGACACTGATTATTTTAAATATAAAACGAGTTATTTTAAGAGACTCATATTTTTCACATTATACTGGAATAACGTACAAAAAAGTCATGCATACTTTTATTTCAGATTTGGTATACCTACTATTCAATAAAGGTTAAAACAGATTGTGAAAAATCAATGATACATTCACTAAATATTTCCCATCTCCCCCGCTTCCAGGCATAGGGTTAGAGTGCATTTTATGGCAATCTTGGTATTGTGTAAGGCGTGTGACTGTTTCTGGCCGGTGAGTTATGAACAAAAGTGAAGTACCATCTTCACCCATGTGAAAGTCTCCAGAGCTCTCTTTTCCCTCTGGCACAGAGGGTCATTGCTCTGTCAACCTGGGCCCCAGAGCGATTATGAGGAACAGATTCTGTTCTGCCAGTCACAATGTGCATGTAGCTTAGTTAGAAATGAGCCTTGGTTGTTATAAGTCATAGAATGTTGTTGTTTGTTATCCTGTCTGATCCTGCACTTATCAATTTTTATTTATTTATTATTATTATTTATGCCTACAGCACCTCATCTTTCTAGGTGGTCTCCCATCCAAGTACTAACCAG
>NW_011888829.1:848144-874898 GCF_000151845.1 Pteropus vampyrus | reverse complement strand
ATTTTTATTTATTTATTATTATTATTTATGCCTACAGCACCTCATCTTTCTAGGTGGTCTCCCATCCAAGTACTAACCAGACCTGACCCTGCTTAGCTTCTGAGATCAGGCATTGGGCTTGTTCAGGGTGGCATGGCCATAGACCATGGACTGTGGCTCCACTGGGGTGCAAACCCAGGACCTTTTATGTGTAAAGCAGACGTGCTAACCATTACACTATGGAACCACGTCCAGCACGAATCAATTTTTAACAGCATATGCTTTTATTTTTCATTAAGTATATAGGAAAAATTTTTTATTATGATTTCAAAAAAACTGATTAGAACTATTACAGAATTTTTATATGTGATTCTTATTTACTTATTTCCAAAAGCTGGAAACTAAAGTTCAGTTCACACCTGGACATACTTATTAAAGGAATACTCTGCCTTTTGACATCCTCTAGTTTATAAACAACACTTATTTATTACATTTTACTATTATGAATTGAATAATGAGAAAAACCATATAGATTTATTCTTTGTTTATGACATTCTAAAAATGTATAAACTAATTCTATTAGTTCCTACATTATTTTAATCTTGATGGCTTTTAATAATTAAGCTTGTGAGATAAATTTAGTAATCTATTTCTCAGTTTTTAGAAAGTATACATCAAAGTATAGTACATATATTAACACATTATTTGAAGTCAATAAGGGAGAAATAAAACAGCAATGTAGGAAAAAGTGATCTCTTTATCAAAATAATTTAAATATATTTTCCCTCACATCAGCACATTTATGCGTTATGTCAAATTTTTGTGGAAAGGATTTAACAGCACGTAGGTTTCATGAAAACATATTGTCAAAATCTCTGCACTCTCCTATGTCCTGTTTTTCCTGGTCTTCCCCAGCCCTTTCTTTCAAGCCTCAAACCACATAGATTAATTTACCCTCTACCCTTTATATCATAGTCGTCTTAAGTATTACATCTATATATGTTGAAAATCTCACTACAGAATGTTATAATTTTTATTCTCAACAGTCACAGGTTTTAAAGAAAGGAGAAAAAGAGCCCATTTCTGTTGTTTTCCTTCTTCATTCCTAGAGCTCCAGGTGACCCTATGGTATCATTTCCTTTCCGCCTAAAGAACTTCTTTTATCACTTCTCTTAGAGCAGGGTTGCTGGTGACAAATTCTGTTATTTTTTTTCTTTTTTTATGAGAGATTGTCTTTATTTTACTGTAATTCCTGAAGGACTTTTTCACCAAATATAGAATTTTGAGTTGACAGTTCTTTTCTTTCAACTTTTAAAAATGTTATCGCACCATCTTTTGATCTCCATGGTTTCTGATGAGAAATCAGCAGTCACTCAAATAATTGTTCCCCTATATGTAATGTGTCATTTTCTCCCCCTGGCTGCTGTCAGGATTTAAGAAAAAAGCCTTGGTGTTCTAAAGTCTGATTTTGATGTATCTGTCATGATTTTCTTTGCATTTATCCTGCTTGGAGTTCGCTGAGCTTCTTGAATCTGTACACTTATGTCTTTCACCAAATTAGGAGAGTTTTAGCTATTATTTCTTCAAATATTCTTTTTATACTAAATTATTGCTCTTGTCCTTCTGGGACTCCAATGAGACAAATGTTAGATTTTGTGATAATGCTCTGTTCTCCTCGCTCTCACCCATTCTTCAGATTGGATAACTTCTATAATCCGTTTTCAATCTGATCTCCAATTTCACTGGCTCTTTCCTTTGTCATTATCTGCATTCTGCTTTCAAGCCACCCAGTGACTTTTAAATTTCAGATATTATACTTTTCAGTCTTGAAATTTCCATTTGAGTCTTTGCTACTGTTTCTATTATTTTGCAAGAATTTAGGTATTTCCATTCACTTAAGGAGTGTTTATCTTCATGAAGTATGGATATAATGGCTACTTTAAAGTCTTTGATCTTCCCCAAATGTCGGTCATTTAGGGGTTGGCATCTCTCGATTTTCTTTTCTCTTGAGAATTGGTCACAGTTTCCCAGTTCTTTGTATGTTGAATAACTTTGGATTGTATCCTGGACATTTTGAATATTATGTTGTGAGTCTTGCAGTCCTGTTCAGATTTTCTGGAGAATGTTGATTTTTGTTATTTTTTTGTTTTAGTGGGCAGTCAACTTGGCTATTTTCAGACTGCACGTTCATGTTGCTTACTGTGTCAGTTCAGTTTTCAAAGCCTTTGCAGTGCTGCTTCGGGTCAGTTCAGTTTGAAGCATGTGCAGATCAGGGGGTGAGCCAAGGAATGGGTCAGTTCATACAGAGAATTAGGGATCCCTTTATCTTTCTGCTTTCTGAGATTCCTCTCACACTCTTTGGCTTTTATGGCCCTAAAGACAGGTTTCTCTTAGAATTTTTGCCATCGTACTGCCATGCAGTTCTACATGACTGGGGCCATCCATGGGGCCACACAATAAGAAAAAGGGAGAAAAAAATGACGGGTTCCACTGCAGACTTTAGACGACAAGGCCTCTCTCCCCAATTCCTCTGTTTATAATGATAGGTTAGCGTGTGAGGTTTTTGATGCCTGTTCCACCACCACCACTGCAGTGCAGCTCCATGATTAACCTGGGACGAAGTTGGAAAAGAAACAAGGAAGAAGAAAAAAAGATTTTCCCCACACTTTCCGGTTCTCAGGTGCCCCTTTTTCCAGTCCTCAGGACAGTAAGACAGTGTCTCTCCCGGACTTTTTTGTTGCCTGTGCCTTGCTGCAGTTCCTCACTTGGGCCACCCTTGGGTGAAAACTGGGAGATAAAAGAGGAAAAACAAAAAAGAAACTTATCATGTTTCCTCTCAGAGATGATTTGTTCACATTCCAGGGGAAAAGCTCTCCCATTCTCTGGAGGGGAGAATGGGCAGCTTGCCCTCGGTCCTTTTATGAGCTCTGAGTTGGCTCACCCCCTGATCTGCACGTGCTTCAAACAACTGGCCCGAAACAGCACTGCAAAGGCACAGTAAGCAACACTGAACTTGCAGTCTGAATATAGCCAAGTTGATTGCCCACTGCGCTTTGAACCCTGCATCTGCAGGCCCTCACTGTGTGGCCCTGGGTGGGGGACTGGGCATGAGAACTGGTGATAAGAAGCTCTCTCAGTAATAAATGGTCTCTTCTCTAATCCAGGTACCTTGTGCTTCCATATATAAAAATCAGCTAAAGACGTATCACAGATCTAAATGTAAGAGCCCAAACTATGACATTTATTAAGAAAACATATAAGAACATTACTGTGCCATTGGGTTAGGCAAAATCTTCTTAGCTAGAACATGAAAAACACAAACTATAAAGGAAAAAATTGATAACTTTTACTTCATCAAAATTTAAAAACTTCTGATCTTGGAAAATACACTCTTAAGAAAATGATGAGGAAAGCCACAAATGGGAGAAAATATTTGTAAAACACATATCTGATAATGGACTTGTATCTAGAATATATATCAGTTTTCTTATCTGGAAAATGGCAATAATAATAGTATTTATTTCACAAAAGTCACTGTGAGAATCAAATAATATACTTAGAATAGTGACTGTCACAGAGTAAGCACTCATTGAATGCTAGCTATATTAAAAAATAGCACTCATTCTTTATATTATAATTATTTATTTGCTTGTTTGTATTCTGCACATTAAGTTCCTATAGGGTAGAGACTGTGTGCATTCTGTTTGTCTTTGTATCCTTAAGGTTAGTGTAGAGCCTGATCCATCATAAAATTCAGTCAGAATTTATAGAATGATTGAAGGAATGTGTGAATAAATGAAGGAGATATTCTTGAAGTCAATCTAATTGAAAAAGTTCTCTTCTCTAGTTATTTCTAATTTTATCAATCAAAGTCCTTGTTTCTGGATCCTTAGCCAGTTTCTCTTAATCAAGCACCACATGATCGGCCCATCATAGACTCTTCCTGGTATTTGCTTAGTCAGTACTTTTCCCTCTCTCTTTTTCTTGATAATTGCCTCAGCCCTTCACAGTGAACACTGTGAGTCTTGTCTTCTGTCTGCTTACAGGGATTCTAGAAGCTGTTGCTGTCATCGTCGTCATCATCATCATCATCGTCATCATCAGTCGTCATGTTACATCATCAGCATCAGTATCAGCATCGGCATCATGCTTAAGCTATGTTTTTGCAATCGCACTCACTGCCCATCTATAACAGGATGGATGTCAGACAGTTTACCTTTAGCAGACCTATTTTACTGTTCCAAAACGATCTCGTTCCCAAGCCTGTACCTTTTCTTATGTTACAGTATTTCTCATGGTGTGAGGTGGTATAGCAGAGTGGGTAAGAGCATAGGCTGTGAAGCTAAATTCCTTGGATTTAAATTTTGCCTCTTCCATTTACTAGCTGTGCGACCTTAGGCAAGTTACTTATCCTCTGTGTGCCTAAACCTTGGGAAAGTTATCTAACTTCTCTGTGCCTTAATTTCCTCATCTGTCAAATTGGATTGATGCTAGACTAGTACTGTTTCGTACGATTGTTCTGAGGATTACATTTGGTATTATGTGGAAAGAACTTAGAACAGTGTCTAACATAATTAGCACTTAGTGAATGTTGATTATTATTATAATTATGTTGTTTTCCTTTCCTGGAATGTCCTCCCCTCTCCCTTCTATTTAACTGAACCGTCTATCTCAAAGGCTCAGATTAAGTTCCATGTCTGACCTAAAACCATTCTATTTTTGATGCTTACTGGTGTCCCCTCTACATTCATATGTACTTATAATCTGACCTACATCATTTAACCCAATTATACACTGAAGTATTCAGCCCCGCACCCCCACCCCCGCCAAGCTGCTGTGTAACTTCTCTGAGAGTCGGACGTGTATCTGGTTTGAATTCTCTCTGAGTTTTGGTCTCACATCTTTAAGGACAGGGTGGGAATTTCTCCTCAAGGGTCTCACTGTTGCCTCAGAGTCCATGTGCTGGGTATTCCCATTTGCCCCTCCGTTCTTCTCTACCTTGCTCTATGCTTTAGGAGCCGACTTCCTTGGACTGCATTTCATTGGGCCCAAGCACTGGGAGGCACTAGCAAGAGATCAGAGGGTGGAAGGGACGGGGTTAGGGTGTTAATTCCCTCGGGTCCCTCCAGCTTGGGTGGCTGCGTCCTTCTATGCAAAGCCACAGCTGTTGGGCAGTCCTCTTCTATAGCCATGGCTCTTGCTGAGTTCTGAGAACTGCTTTCTCTCCTGGAACCTCCAGGCCTACGGGTGGTAACAGCTTTCTGATTTGCAAGTTGGGGTGCTTCACTGCCCCTTGGTAGTTACCTTAACAACCCATGACACCCTTGTGCCTTCATTTACACCTGGTTAAACTCTCTTCAGTTCTCTCCATCGTGCCGTCTGTCTCCAACTGGGGTGCTACCTGATAGGGTATGTATAAAACTCAGTTTCTTCTCCTATATTTCTCTCATTTCTCTCAGTGATACCATTCTCTTGCTTGTGTAGGCATGACATCTCAAAGTCATGTTTCTTTTTCTGTTCGTCAAGTCTTTTTGTTGGTTTTTCCTATGTAATAGCTTCCACATCTTTTTTGTTATTGTTGTTTTTACATTTATTTATGACAAACATTCCACATCCATGGCTCTGGTCGGAAGTTCTTTGAGATGATGCTAGCTACCTTGCCCAGCTGGAGAATGGAATCATCTGAGTCACACACCCTGTGAACGGCCCTGCAGATAGCAGAGGTTTTAAACTGGCTGCTGAACCTGCCAATGACCTTGTCAACCTTGGCCATGCTCTAGTTGGACATGTGGTCCTGGGCACCAGTGATGTTGCTGGTGGAGAATTTTTACTGCACTGGCTGGTCTGCGAGCTCACTGGTATTTTTGTGTAGGTCGAGGCTGTTCCTGATGCCACCAGCAAGGGCATGAGCAGAGAATACATCTCTTTTTAACTTTTCTATTGTGAATTATAACATATGCAGGAAAATGGAAAAAATATATACAGCTCAATGATTTATCACAAAGAAAACCTTGATGTAACAACTGCCCAGTTTGACCTGTTTTGACAAATAAAATATTGCCAACACTCCAGATGTCCCCTTCAAGTCCTGTTCTGGTCACATTTTCTTACCAAAGGGGACCATATCTAGTTTTTCTGAAAAAATTATTTTAGCTTTTGTTATAATTTTACCACATCAGCACATGGCCTTAAACACTGTCAAGTTTTATCTACATTTAAATAGCATCCTACAGTATGTTCATTTGTGTCTGACTTCTTTACTCGATATTATTTCCTCGCATGTAGCTGTAGTTCATTCAGTTCAGTTGCTGTGTAGTATCCCACTGTGCAGCTATACAATTTCTCCCAAGTCCATTTATTGAAAACACTATCATCTTTCCTCAAATGTCCAGATATACATGGGTTTGATTCTGAGTTCTATATTCTTTTTCAGTGGGCTTTCAATTCATTCTTGCATCAGTACCACAGTGTGTTAATTGCTGTAACCTTTATAATAAGTCTCGATATCCAATAGAGGAACTACTCCAAATTTGTCTTCTTCAAGAGTGTAATTAGTTGTTCCTGGACCTTGCATTTTCATATGAATTTTATAATTAGCCTATCAAGTTACACAAACACACACACACACACACACACACACACACACACACACACTTTGGGGATTTTGAGGGTTAATCTGGTCTACAGAATTGTGTGAGGGAAAATTAATACTTTTGCTATATTGAGTTTACAATGAACATTTTTTGTCCATTAATTTAGAATTTCCTATACTTGTTTTATAAATTTTTGTGTCTTACATATATATCGTTAGATTTATTTCTACAGATTTGATTTTTTAAAGATATTGTAAATTGTATCTCATATTAAATTTAATTTTCTGTTTGATGTTAATATAGAAAAATAGAATCGATTTTTACAATATGACTTTTCCCCAGCAATCCTGCTAAACTCAATAATTTTAATAATTTATTTGTAGATTCTTTTGAATTACATTATTTGTTAATGTGTAATTACATTATTTGTTAATCACTTTGAATTTACATATCTTTAGTTTTCTTTTTTTTAGTTTATTTTTTTTCTAAGCCTTATATATATGTACATACATATATTTTAAAATATATTTTTTCTTGCCTTACTTCACTGTCTGGAAACTCCACTAAAATGTTGAATAGGAGTGGTGTTAATGGGAATCCTGCTTTGTACCTGATCTCAAAGAGGAAATTTCCAGCTTTTTATCATTAGTTATAATGCTTACTGAGGTTTATTATAGGCATCATTTATCAGACTAAAGTTTTTTTGCTCTTATTTCTACTTTGCTAAGAGTTTTTTAAAATCATGAATCTGTGTTGAAATCTAACAAATATTTTTATGCTTCTGTTGACATATTCATATTTACAATCTTTTCTGTTAATGTGGTAAATTACACTGATTGATTTACTTTTCATTTTTGGAATAAACTCAACTTGGTTATAACATACTATTCTTTTTATATATTTCTCTTTTCAATTTACAAATATTTTGTTTAGGAATTTTGCATTTATATTGATAAATATGATTAGTCTATAATTTTACTTTCTTAACATATGTTTGACAGGCTTTGGTATCAAGGTTATGCTAGCTAATATAACAATGCAAGGTAAATTCCCTCTTTTTCTGTTCGCTTGATCTTATGTAGTGTATGTTTGTTTTCTATGTTATTGTTTTCATCTCTTATCTGAGTTGTCTGCTCTTAAAATGTTTTCTGTATTCCTTAACTTCTGAATCAGAAAGTTCTCTCAATTTCTAGTTTCTCCACTTTTCTGCCCTGGGTAGCAGGAGTTCTTGTCCTTGGCTACACCTCAGAATGTTAGAAATTCTCATTTAATTGAAATTGTTCTGCCTTTGAACTGTCTACCGACGGCATTAGCATTCTTAGGACTCTACATTTATATTTCATCAGATCCTCTCTAACCCATTTTGAGTTCTTAATTGAGCCATAATAATTTGGAGAGAATATATTATTTTCTAATAGCACCATAGGGAATCAGAGCTGCTAGGATGAGAGAAGAGTGTTTGAAAGAGTGTTTGGAAATTCCAAAGGAAACACTCATTTGCTTCACACATTAGCTTGCAGTTGGCTGGAATGATGCTTCACTGGGGCAGCCTCGTATCTGTTTAGTCTCTGTGGCTTTATTTTCCCATCTTCAAGGTGGTAGATAATAGTGTCAGTGGTCAGTATCCTCTAGATGGATTCTGAATAAATATTCATGTGATTGAGTAATAATAATAGCATCATAATACCTACCCCACAGCACTGGGGAGATAGGAGAGATTGTGGTTATCACAAGAGTTTTAGAGCCAGACAACCTGGCTTTGAAGCCCAGCTTCACAACTTAGTATCCACATGACTTTGAGCAAGTTACTTAACATTTTATTTTTTATTAAAAAAAATTTTTTTTATTAACCTTTTAAAGCTTTACTTCCTTCATCTGTAAAATGATAATAATAATAGCGTCTACTTCATGGGGCTGGCAGAATAGTAAATGAAACAATTTATAAAATTGTTTTTAAAAATGTAGACAATCTATAAAAATCTTTCGATTATTTTTCATAAAAATATTAATGGTGATTAAAGTATTGAAATAAGTAAGTGTGAAAGCCCCAGCACAGTAGGTGCTTAATAAATGTGAGAAGTCGATAATTATTTTTCTCTCTTTCAGTATTTCCTTCTCTATCAACTGAACAAATGATGAAAGATGAACAGATGATCAAAGATGAAAAACAAATAACAAAGTGGTTAAGGGCCTGGACTCTGGAATCAGACCCTCGGGGTTCAAATCCTAAATCTAAGGTTTACTAGCTGTGTAAGCTTAGGCAAGTGACTTAACTTCTCTGAGTCTCAGTTTCCTTATCTATAAAGTTCAGATAATTATAATGTTAGGATAATAATAGAGCCTACCTCAAAGAATTATTATGAGGATTAAATGGGTTGATATTAGTGAAATATTTAATAACAACTTCAACACACAGTCAGGACTATATACATGTGATTAAATAAAATAAATTTTATTTGTTAATTTTTAGTCTTAAATTCCAGGTGCATAAATCCTCCTTATGTAAATATATATAGTGGGTGATTAACAATGAGGTTGGATGAACTGTGTATTAGTTATACCGTAACAAATAGAGTTTGAAAACTCAGGGAAGACAGACATGAAAGCCAAGTATATATTGTCATATTAATAATTATCTAACACTTAATATGCATCAGTTACTTATTTAAATACTTGACGTGAATTATTCTGCCTTTCTTACCACAGTCCTTCGAGGTAGGAGTTATTGTACCCCATGTTACAGATGAGAGAAACAAGGCACAGAGAAACTATGAAACTTGCCTAAGCTCACGGGATAGGGCCAGCTTAACACTAAGTCTGTCTCTACAGCCCTTGCATGTCACTGTCATGCCCTGTGGCCTTTCCAGAGAGACAGGCAAAATGGTGCTCTGTGGGTCATGGACTTAGGCCCATGGGTCTTCACAGTTTGACCATTGACACCTTTGAGATACAAGTGGACTCTCAAAAAAAATGCACACACCCAGGTTAAGTTTCCCTGGTCAAGGCAGGGACTTAAAGTATAGTGTCGTTCTTACACATAGTCTGATGCTAGTTCAATTAGAAATTCAAATAACATAAAATAAGTTTTTTCCCTAAAATTTATTTGACCGTTTGTCTAAGATGTGCTTATAAAGCACAAAAATGAACATGTAATAAACATGGGCACTCTGGGTCTTGGTGGTAGTAGAAGAATAAACACATGAATGAATAAAATTGGAAGTACTAAAGGCTGGCTCAGTGAAAAATGTGGTCTCAAGTCAGACACAGAATGCTGGACTGACAGCAGCGTTTCTCTGGCAATTACATTAATGGTAAAATTTCTGAACAGAGAGTGGTAACGGTGCTAAAGGACGGTGGGATGCTTGTCTCGGGAAAGCTGTGGAGCAGCCACACTGCCACGCTTCCTGGAACACTCGCCTTCGTCAGAGCCCTAGACCTTCCCTTGCTTTTGAAACAGGGAGAGTTGGATACTGAAACTACAGTTGCTTAGGATCCAAAATCTCTCTCACACACAGAAACCACAGATTACTTCAGTTTCATCTTAAACACCGTGGGCAACATGTACTGTTTGGGTCACCTATCGTACGTTTGCTCTTCTTCTGGGTCAGAGCGCCCTGAATTTTCCTTGGTGAACCATTCATTTCTCCATGACTCAGTCCACGGGGGTTGTGGCTTGGGTGGACACCTTTCTCTGTGCAGAGGTGGAACAAATGATCGAGGCCTGACTAAATCAGGAGTGGGCAGTGACCCAGACTGATTCAATCAGTGTGAATCCAGAGACTCATTCAGGAGGCATTAGGGCAGGCGCTGTCTTCTCTGCCTGAATACAGCCTGAAAGCATCAGAGCCTAGAGGGCTGTCAAGTGGAGAAGGAGAATGAAACCAGCACAGTGAGGGCAGAGCCGAGAAAGAAAGAAACTGAATTCTGATAACGTCATTCGGGCTCCTGGATTGAGTCCTGCCTGAAAACCATCCTGAGACTTTTCAACAGCAGACCAAAACCCTTTGCTGATGCCAATTCGAGTTGAGTTTCTGTCATTTGCAATGGGAAGAGTCTTAGCTGACATTGCATCTAACCGACTATGGAATTTTGTGTTATCTGTGGTAGCTTGCGCCACTGTTTTTAAATTTTTAATTATCTTTTAAAAAAATATTTTTAAAAATGTAATAAACTTTATGATTTTTGAGACCTTCTAGGGACCTTCACGAATCCCTAATTATTAATTACCTTTGTAGTATACAATTATGACATGCAGCATAGTATGTATGAGAAGTGCTCATGTCCATAGCATCAGGTCAAGGACGGAAGAAGCTGCCATGGAATTTGGATGCTGGGATCACGCACCAGCTGCTTGGGGCATAGGATTCTGAAAATTAATGTTTCAGCAAAATCTATTACATGACGTGGACCTTAAGATTGTTAAGGAATAAACTAAGCTTCAAATGCTAAATCCCCAATGCCTGAGACTAACAATATTGCCTTACTATGTTAATTTGTCCAACCGCAATTTATTTCCTTTCCCTTTCCTTTTGTCACATCAGATTTTTTCTTCAAAAGCCTTTGTATCTAATATCTATGCTCCTGAGTGAATTTTGGGTCTGAATATATTTGATAGCCACTAAAGCACAATGAAAATATTAGAAATGTTCCAACTTCTTGTTTATTTTAAAGCAAACATTTAATCTTTCCCTAAAGTCTGCAGTTTAATGACCTTTACATTTTAGATTTTCTGTACTTGCTGATACAAGAAAAACAGAGACATTTAAATGAATTTCACTTTAAGAGAAACTTATATCTGAGAAGCAAGATTTAAGGAATGACTATTTGCGAGAGTGATTATTTGTATTTAAAAAAGATCTTTCACTTTAAACGAAGATTTCTCTATGTTTCCTATTAATATTCACCCCAATGAGTAAGTTATTTGACTTAATGTATAAAATTTTGCTTAAAATTTTAGAGCAGAAAGAATGCTTGAAGATGATTTGACGTTTGTGGAAGCAAGGGAAAGAAATAAGTTAAATAATATGCTCAGTGAATGGTTGGTTGGTCAGTGGTAGTTGGGAACTGGAAATTTGTTGCTAGTAGACCTGCTTTCTTAAAACTGCTTCAGAACCCTAGCCCCCCCAAAAACCATTTTTGATTAAAAACTTTTCTAGAGAAAAGAAAAATTATATAGTTCAGAAACTCAGGTGAAGAAAGGAAGGAAAGGAAGAGCATTGGAGAAGGAATAAATAAAAGTAAATTAAATCTTTTATTTTTCTTATTCTTAATCTAACATAACAGTTTGCTCGAAATAGTACTAGAAACAATGTATTCGATGATTATAGATTATGGCTAAGTGAAGTAAATGACAGTAATATTATAGGGAATGTGAGAGAGGGATTGGGAATACCCTGTTATAAGGTACTTGCATTACCCATGCAGTGGTACAGTGTTGTTTGAAAGCGGACTTGGATTAGTTGTAAATTACCTTTGTAGTATACAATTATGACATGCAGCATAGTACGTATGAGAATTGCTCATGTCCATAGCATCAGATCAAGGACGTAATCTCTAGGGTAACCACTAAAAAAAAGTTTTAAAAAACTGGTATGCTCAGAGAATGGACATATAAAATACTCAGTTAAAACCACGAAAGACAGAAGAAGAGCGGAAGACAAAAAAGGAAATAAAAAACAAGGACAATGAATAGAAAACAGTAACAAATATGGTAAATATTAATTTGATTATCTCAATATTCACTTAACATGTCAGTGGTCTGAATGCACCAATTAAAAACAGAAATTGTGTGTAGAAAAACAAGAGCCAACTATATGTTGTCTATGAGAAACTCACTTTAAATATAAAGTGGCTAGTTAAAAGTAAAGACAGATTAAAAGTAAAGGGGTGGAGAAAGACATATGAGTCTAACACCAATCAAAAGAAAGTTGGAATAATAATCTTAATTTCAGACAAAGCAGACTTCAGAGCAAGGAGAATTATCAGGCATAGAGAGAGGCATTGCATAATGATAAAGTGGTCAATTCTCCAAGAAGATATAACAACCTTTAATATTTATGCATCCAATAAGAGAGCATCAGAATATGTGAGGCAAAAGTTGATAGAGCTGCAAGGAGAAACAGTTGAATCTGCTATTATTGTTGGAGACTTCAATACCCCTCTATCAGCAATTGGCAGAAAATTAGTAAGTTGAACAGCACCATCAATGAACTGGATGTAATCGACATTTATAGAATACTTCATGCAACCACAGCAGATTACACTTTTTTTTTCTCAAGCTCACTTTCAACATTCACTAAGAGACCACATTGTGTGCCACAGAAAACACCTTAACAAATATAAAAGAATAGACATTACATAATGTATACTTTTAGTTCACAAAGGAATTTACTAGAAATCAATAACAAAAAGATAGCTGGAAAAGCCTGAAATGCCTGGACATTAAACAACATAACTTTCAATAACACGGGTCAAAGAAGAAGTCTTAGGAGAAATTAAAACACGTTTTGAACTAAACTAAATTGAAAATACAACTTTTCAAAATTTGTAGTATTCAATGAAAGCAGTGCTTAGAGGGAAATTTACAGCATTGAATGCATATATTATAAAAGAAAAATAATCTAAAATTAATAATCTAAACTTCCATCTTAGGAAATTCGAAAATGAAGAACAAATTAAATCTAAAGTAACAGAAGAAAAGAAATAATACAATTAGAGCAGATAGCAATAAAATTAAAATAGGAAATTAATAAAATCAAAAGATGGTCCTTTGAAAAGATCTGTAAAAGTGATAAACCATTAGCCAGGCTAACTAAGAAAAAAGGAGAGAAGACAGAAATTACTAATATCGGAAATGAAAGAGGGGCATCAGTACTGATCCTATAGATACAAAAAGGAAAATAAAGGAGTATTGTAAACAGTTCTATGTCCATAAATTTGATAATCCAGATGAAATGGACCAATTCCTTGAAAGACACAATCTACCAAAACTCACACAAGAAGAGATAATCTGATTTTGCCTAAATCTATTAAAGAAATTGAATCAATAATTAATAATCTCCCCAAACAGAAAGCTCCAAATGTGTTCACTGGGGAATTCTACCAAACATTTAAGGAAGAAATTGTACCAATTCTCTACATTCTCTTCCAGAAGCTAGAAGCAGAGGGAGCACTTCCTAACTCATTGTATAAGGCCAGTATTACCCTAATATCAAGATCAGACGAAGACTTATAGGAAAGGAAAACTACAGACCAACATTTCTCAGGAACGATGATGTAAAAACCCTGAACAAAATATTAACAAATTGAATTCTGACAATGTATAAAATTAATTATACGCCATGGTCAAGTGGAATTTATTCCAGGTATGCATGACTGGTTCAATATTTGAAAATCAATTAATGAAATTCTTCACATCAACAGGCTAAAGAGGAAAAATCATATGATCTTATCAATAGATGCAGAGAAAACATTTGACAAAATAGTACATTGAGAATGATTTTTGTATATATCTATTTATAAATATCTGTTTTGGTAAACCTATCTGTTCCCTCTCTTTATCCCTCCCTCCCTCAACAAAGTCTATGTGGGAAAATGCTGACAGATGAGTTTTATTTTCTTCTTATTGCTTCTCTGAATTTTCTAAGTTTTGTGTAAAATTTTCTAGCCATGATATGAAACTTTTATTGGTTTGGCAGGGGTCTACTAACAGAAACACTTGATAAAAGATCACAGCTAAAAGGAATAAGCCCACAAATCTTCTAGTGCCTTGTGGATGGGAATGAAATTGAAAACTGGAAAGAGCCTCCTTTTGCAGTGTTCAGGGGGCCTGGCTTGTATTTCCAGGTTGACTTATCTGTATTCAGGCAAAATACAGATAACAGAGCAATACAGACACCTGTCCCATCTCTTTCTCATAGTCTCATTTTGTATAAACCCTGACAATTGCTATCGTCGATGGAGAGAGAGCAGTTTCTTTTTGAGACTGATCTTTATCATCAGCCTAAGCAAGTGAGCTCACATGTCAGTTACACACACACACACACACACACACACACACACACACACACTTTACTACAATGCTGAAGGTTCAGCATATAGTTGTTAATAATATTGACTCTGATCAACCTAGCTTTTTTTTCTTTCAGTTTTATAAACAGGGCTATGTGGTTTTGTTAAAGCCCAAATCGCCTTCATTTTCTTTGAGCTGTCGGCCCCCTGTCTGGTTTGGAAAGAAGTATTTTCCAAATCGTGTTCTAAATTGACGATTTTGACTTCGGATAGCCTCATTGTCATAGTCTGTACACAGACACTGCATCTTACCTCAGGTTATTTCCTCTTGAAGTTGGTTGACTGTCCTGAATATTATAGTCACACTCTTACCATGTATCTCTATCTCTGACCCCTAAGATCACTTCCCCTTTTACCATCTCCTGTCCTATGGCCTGTAGCAGGTTTACAGTGCAAAGAGAGTGGCATTTGGAGTCAGCTATGTCTAGATTTAAATCGCTGCCCCACTATTTACCAGCTGGATGAACCTGGGCAAATCACTCTTCATCAGATAGATGTGGATAATACTGGTTTATAGAATTATGACAATTAAATGAAAAGTCCTCTGGACAATGGTTGGCATAAAGTAGGCTGCCAACAAATGGGGGTTGGAAGTTCACAGCTATTCTTCTGACCTGCTTTTTTTCCCTAATTATATGAGTTGATTCTAGGGGTTCTGGTTTTCCTTGCAGGATTCTTCGTGCTGGTCCGGAATCTTGCTTTTAGTCTACAGCTTCTGCTTCCTTTGGCTGTTTGTCCTCCCTTATCTTGTGGATGATTTGAGTTCCATTATCTTACCCCTTGGTTCCATTCCAGCGATTCTGGTTTGGGTGCTAAGTGCTCATGCCTGCTCAGGTTAGTGCTCCATCCCTGGCCAGGTTCCCCTACAGCCAGCTTTGTAACCTTGGCAAAATCATTTAAAGTCCTGTACCATACCAATGCTTCTTTATAGCACTTGCTTGTCAGACTGGAACATAATGGTCCAGCTGAGAGAGGAGATGGCTTTTGTCTCACAAATGTCACAAAAAGGATGGAAGATTTAAAGCAGTGAACAGAGAACTCTGGAGAAACCATGGCTTATTTATTTTTTTCTCCTGAAAAGAATCTTCACTGTCAAAAAGAGTAAGGCAAAAATATACAGTTCAGAGCACTCAGAAGCAGAATTATCTCTAAGTAGAATACTTTTAATTTTGGGTGTCAGTGTCTCTTTTATAGCTTTTGTGCTTTTGGATGAATTTGTTCATTTGGAACCTAAAGAAATCTAGCTACATGGGGAATTAATCATACATGTAACGGTTCGAATGTGAGTACCTTTATTATATTAATATGGGTATTGTTTTTAGACAATTAAGTACTACATGCTCATTATATAAAATATAGAAAATGCAAAAACCTTTAAAGAGAAAATAATCCAGAACTAAGCCTAACATTTTGGTGTATTTCCTTGTCATTTATTTTCTTCGTAAGATTTGGATCATATTTCATTCATGGTTTTATATCCTACTCTTTGCACTTACCAGTATCTCTTTAGTGTTTTGCTATATTCTTAAGTATTCCTCCAAAACATTATTTTTTTAGTGGCTACTTAGCACCCACTAATTGAATGACTGTATCATGATTTATTCCTCTAACTCTTGATGGACATTTGTGAATCCTATTACAAATAATGCAACAATGTGAATATTTAAACCTTCATTTTTGAGTAGTTATCCAGTTATGGTCTTAAAAATAGATTCTTTGTGACACTTTCCTTTTCCACAGTGTTCCGGCTGTTCAGACAGTACCAGCTGCGGTTCGTGCCACGCCATCGAGGTCAGCTGCAGTGGGGCTGAGTGGGGCTGAATGACCAAAGATGCTTTGGGGGAAAGATTTTCTCTGGCAGGATAGTTTTTATTACTTTCTAGGAGAGGGCTCTTCCAGTGAGTTTAGCTGCTTGGCATGTATGAAATGGTAAACTTGACAAAAGGCAGCTCACTGGCTTGTTAGTAATGAGTTACTTTCCGTGTCTGTGTCAGCTATTGCAGGCAGTGGCCATGTGAGCACCCTGCAATGCTGTGGCCTAGGCAGTGCCTTCAGGTCCTGCATAGGCCTTTGCTGGCAAGGAATTCCTTTTCTGTGTGGGGTGCTTGCTAGTAAGGCCATTATCTGCAGGAAGGGGTGGAGTCATGGAAATTCGCACACCCAAGGTTCTCCTTGATAAGACTGGCCCCCGCTGCCAAGCTGGAGTCCGGTTGGCTGAGTAAGCCTTGACCATGGTGTGGTTGGTGTGTTAGTGGTGTGTAAGTGTGCATCTCTGTGAGAGAGAGGTAAACACAGTCTTCAGCCACTGAAATTCTCTGGTATCTTCCAAGGATTATACAGATTTTTCTGTTTTATGAGGAGATTCCATTTTGTACGTCTGCAAATGACCTTTCCTCTGTGTTGGAGGGAGACAGAGAAAGGAGAAGGAGGGAGGGCAGGCTCATGTGAGGGAGCTCTCTGGTGTCTAATTGCATCCTGGGGGCCCTCCCCTGATGACCTCATCTAAACCTAATTATCTCCCAAAGGCCCCATCTCAAATATCATTGCATTGGGAGTCAGGGCTTCCACATATGAATTTTGGGGGGACATAAACATTCAGCCCGCAGCAGATGCTGTAGTGGATAATAAAGGACTCACAGGATCCAGACTAACAGATGTAAAGCCAGTGGGGGTAGAATAGGACATTGTCCAGAGATATCATGACGCTCAGCCCAGGAGTCAGTGCCTGGGAAACAGGAGGACATTGCACTGGCCAAGTGGCGCCCACTGCACCCTTATTTGTCGAAGCCTGCCTGGGAAGATGTTCTCCAGTCATCATGTTTCTGGATCGTGTGGAACTGTAATTCCCAAGAGGTCTAATTTCATACAAATTGTGTGCTTCTTGGATTTTCAGTGAATGATTAGATTAGGTGCCTTATTCTTATTTATTAAAAATCCTGGGGCTTCTGGGGAGGAAGTGCGGTGTCTGAGAAGTAGATATCACACTGCTTAAAATATTGTGACTTTTAAAAATATTTTAATACTTATGAGAGAAATATCTTAAAAATAAAAATATCTTAGCTATTCTCACTACTTTTTTTCAGATGGGCTTTAGAATTATTTTCCAAGTTCCAGTGAAACCTACTGAGATTTTGATAGGAACTGTGCTAAATCTATAAATGATTTTGTAAAGCATTGACATTTTTACAGTATTGAGGTGTTTCATTCAGGAACATGGTAAGCTTCTATATCTTTTCAGGTCATTTATGTCTCTCGATAAAATTTTATACTTTTCTTCATATAAAGCCTTCAGTTTCTTTGTAACTGTTATTCTTAAGTATATTATAGGTTTTTTGTTATTGCAAATGGGGTAGTTTTCCAGTATATTTTCTAACAATTGCTATTATATTGGAACATATTGATTCCTGTGTTTTTTTTATATTAGGCCATCTTATTAAACTCTTATTAGTATTAGTAGTTTTCAGTTTATTTTTTGAGTTTTCAGTCATAATATTCACATATAATGACAGTTTTGCGTTCTCCTTTCCAATTATTTTAACTCCTTTTTTCTGTTATCTGCCCTTTTCTTAACCCCCCAAAATATTAAATGGTGATGACAGAGAGAACATATATGTCTTGATCCTGATTTGTGGGAACCAGTCCATCCTAGCCTTTTGCTGTCATATTTGTTTCTTGATTTTCCTTGCTCTGTTCTACTGCAGGGGCCTGAAATTTGCAGGCTGCATATCCCGAGGCTCCCACGTCAGCATGTTTCCATCTGGGTTCAGCCGTGGGGTGGGGGTGGGGGTGGGGGGGGCAGTCCTGGCAAGAGATTGCTATTCAGAAAAAAGGGAGAAGCAGGGTATTTCTCTGCCATAGGTAGCAGGTCCAGCAGCAGGTGTGTCCATTTTATGGCTACAGCTCTGGCCAGACAGGTGACCAAGGTTCCAGCTTCTGCTGGACGAACCTGGTCCTCGGGCTCAGGAAATACCCTCTCCTCTTATTGTTCTTCCAGCCTGGCTGTCCTCAATCCCCAGCAAGAGGGTCCCTGACCTAGACCCCATGTTTTAGAGGGCCTGCACACCTCTCTCTCTCTCTCTCTCTCTCTCTCTCTCTCTCACACGCACACACGCACGCGCACACACACACACACACACACACACACACACTCACAGAAGCCTATTGAAGAACTCATGATTGCCTCTGTGTTTTGGGATCCTGCATCAGTACTGGTACAGCATAGCTTGTCACCCTAAACGTATGTTCTTCTGGCTAACATGGTACAGGCCCCAGGGAAATGCTTTTCTACACCTCTGGCCCTGTGTCCTCAAAACAAAAGGGAGCTGCATCCGAATGCCTCTAAGTTAAGTGGGTTTTGTTGCTGCTGTTGTTGAGGATAGACATCGCTTTGGTGTGCTGGGAGGATCTGAGGGTAGAAGCACTTTAATGAAGGAAAAGATGAAATTAACTTGTCAAATCCTTCCTCCTAGGTAGCATGCATGCAGCACATTTTTGAATAAGGACGTATCATTTCCCAGCAGTGATGAGCATCCATTTTCTTGCTTCCCTTTGTGTTCCAATTCATGGTTCTGGAGTTATACATGAATTAGGGTGGCATTTTGAGCAGTTGCACTCAGTAACTGATGAATGTTTTGCAGTATTATGCTCTTGCAATTCATATGGCTCTTAAAGAATATTTCTAGACTTAACCTGAATTCTGGCCTAAAATTCAGAAACATTCTTTATAACATGGTTTGAATTTGTTACTAGAGATATGGCCTCCACTGAGCCAATAGTCATGAAGTTCTTTGAAGAAAATAAAAGATTATTTACGATATGTTTTGAATCTATACATAGATGAAACGCATTTAAATTTGACTTATAAGTCACTTAAGACACACGATGGACATATTGACTAAATGCTGTTAAAGCCATTAAATTTAACTTAGAAAGGTTATAAGATATGCTAGAATAGCTAAATGAAACAATAGAAGATCCTTAAAGACAGCAAAATGTCTTCTTTGGTGGAAAATGAAATTTTGGATTTGTGCTATGAATAATTTTTTGATATGAATTATTGCTTGTTACTAATAATATAAATGAAAGTAGATCGGAGTTGGATAATTTCTCGATTAAAAATATTTTTAAATTTTAAAGAAAATAGTTTTCTAAATAGAAATAAACTTAACATGAAACCAAAAGTGACAAACCAATAAAATATAAGGAAATTAGAGCAAGGACATGCAAATGTTTTATGACTTCAAAAAACAATATTTATGTTCAAAAATTCCAAAGTAAATAAATGTCTGTAGTAACTATTTTCCAATCATTGTAGATCAAGATATGGTCTTGATTGTAGAGAGATTTGAGCAAATTAAGCAATGTAGTGTAATTTTTGGTTTTCTTCATTCCAGGATTGGAATTTATCTATCTATCTATCTATCTATCTATCTATCTATCTATCTATCTATCTATCTATCTATCTATTTATATGCAGTGTATTACTATATACTGTATACAAAGAGATCTTAGACTCACATTCTGGATAACTCTGAGAGTGCCTTTTTTCTTTCAGAGAAAAATCTCAGATGACTTGTTGATCATAAATGCCAGCCAGTATCCTGATGATAGATAGGATTAGCTCATTCTTTGTGAAAAGGAAGGAAACCTGCTAAACATTTTTTCCACTTCCACTCATCAATTTTTAAATTTTTAATTTATTTTTATTATTTATTTAAAAATGTATTTTTAAAATTTTCAATTACAGTTGACATACAATATAATATTAGTTTCAGGTGTACAACACAGTAGTCAGACGTGTATATAACTTATGAAGTGATCACTCCAATAAGTCTAGTACTCATCTGACACTATACATAGTTATTACAATATTATCGACTATGTTCCTTAAGCTGTATTTTACATCCCCATGACTATTTTTATAGATGGCAACTTGTATGTCTTAATCCCTTCCCCTTTTTTACCTGTTCCCCATCTTGCAACTATCAAAATGGACTCCGTATCTATGAGTTTGTTTCTGTTTTGTTTATTTTGTTTTTTGTTTATTTTAGATTCCACATGTAAGTAAAATCATGTTATTTGCCTTTCTCTGACTTATTTTGCTTAGCACAATACCCTCTAGTTCCATCTGTGTTGTTGTAAATGGCAAAATTTCATTCTTTTTTATGGCTGATTAACATTCTATTGTATATATGTACCACATCTTTATCCATTCATCTATCCATGGGCACTTAGGTTGCTTCCGTATCTTGGCTTTGTAAATAATGGCATTAGAATATTTAAAAGGAGAACTTAAATATGGTATGGATCTTCATATGACTTTAAAAGATAGTAAAAGTTATATGTGGTAATGATTTATATGATAAAAGTAATATAGTATTTTTAAGCCACAACTTGTTATATGTGATTGATTCAATACTTGAACGTAACACATAAAATTCCAAATGTAAGTATTGCTTTAACATTTTCAATAGAAGTGTGACTGCCTCAGGAGAATGAAGTTCCTCCAAATTGAAATTAATGAAAAAAAAAAAACTATGTAAAAACTACAATGAATGAAAAACAGTTGTCAAAAACGTTTGGCATTATTATCAATAAAATATAAAGTTATGTGAAAATCTTGATTATAACAATAGATTTTTCTGAAATAAGTCAAGAAAAAGAAATCTTATGAAATATGTATTATAAGTTATGAATTATGAATATTTTTGTTTTATTACTCATCTTCACATTGCTAGCCCATCGCTACATGAGTAATAATAATTAATTTGGTTGTCTTTGAGATTTGGCCAACTTTTATTCATAAAAAAACCCATAACTTTACACATATTTGAAAGTTTGTCATCATAAATGTATTTGTAAGGTAGAAGGATAGAATGTTTTTAAGAACTTGTCATTTGACTTACACCTTTAAAACATTTAGATATATGGTTGTGGGCCTCCATTTGTATGCTCGCCCTGGGCCCTTTGTTGGGGGTGAGCCTGCCTTCAGCCTAAGCGTAGTGGCTTTCTGTTGTCAATATCTTGTCGCTTGCTTGGCTTCTTGGTTCTTCCACCACTTTTTCATTTTGACCAATAAGCAGACACATGTATATATTCTTATGTCTCCTTCCTTTTTACGTGAAAGATAAGAGTTATGGGTTGAATCGTGTCTCCCCCACCTCCCCTCGCCACCCCTGCCAAAAGATATGTCAAAGTCCTAACCCCTATGACCTCAAAATATAATCTTATTTAGAAATAGCCTTTGTAGACGTAATTAAATAAGATGAGGTCATGCTGGAGTAGGGTAGGCTCTTAGTCTAATACATCTGGTGTCCTTATCAGAAGAGAGAAGTTTGAAAACAGGGAGGGTGACATGAGAGAAGACAGTCATGTGATGACAAGAGGCAGAGATTGGAGTGAAGCATCCATTTGCCAAAGTATTTCAGGCATTGCAGACACTGGAATCTAGAGGGAGTAAGGAAGGATTCTCCCCTACAGGTTTCAGAGGGAGCATGCTCCTGCCAACACCTTGATTTTGGACTTCTAGCCTCTAGAACTCTGTGACAATAAATTTCTGATGTTTTAAGACACCCAGTTTGTGGTACTTTGTCATGGAAGCCCTAGGAAATGATATGGGTAGCATACTAAAGATACTCTTTGCCCTTTGTGCGTTTCTACAGGCTAACTACTGAGAAGTACATTTGCTAGATCATAACAAAAAATGTATTTTTCATCTTAAAAGCTACTCCTAATTGCCCTCCAGGGTAGCTGTATCAGTTTATGCTCCTAACAGCAGTGCATGAGAACATATTTCCTTATGTTCTGGCCAGCACTTGACATTTAGAGACATGTAAAAATTTTTTCCATCTGATGGGTAAAAAGCAGTATTAAAAAAAGATTGTATTCTCTGATTACTAGTGAGGTTGAGTTTTTTCATGTTAGTTTTCCATTTGAATTTCTTCTGTAAATTTCCTTTTTTTATAACATTTGCCCATTTTCCTGTTGTGTTATTTGTTTCATTCCTAACTTGTTCGGAATATTTCTTTATGCAGGAGATCATCTTATTCATTTTAAACCATTCCTAGTTTAGTAAGAGCTTTTAAATATCAAAAGTATTTGCTGGGTTTAACTGGTTGTCTTTTTAGCTTCTAGTGAGATGATCAAATGGTATTCATTTGACCTATTAATATGAGAGACTTGAAATTATAAGAACTTTAAACAGCAGAGCAGTTAAATATTATATGGGCAAGAAAAATGATGCTAATGTGGGATTTTTTGAAACATATTTAGAGGACTGCCTGGTTAGAACAGAGGGTGTCTATGGGGGTGTGATGGCTAGATTTAGAAACAGACTGAAGCCTTTGGTGGGGTCTTGTATAGGGCAAGGTGAAATGACTGCAGAATTTTGAGTAAAAAATAACTGTAGAATTTAAGAAGATTAATATGGGTCTGGGGTGGGGAAAGAAGAAAATAAAAATGAGAGGACTTAGATGCCCAGATGAAAATAGCATTTTGCTGTATTGACCCTAATAAGGAAGATAAGAAAGTAGCTAAACAAACCAATATGACTCTCTGATGAGTTGAGAGTTAGAAAGAAAGGTACCTATTCAAACATAAATAATAGCATGACACAGACTTGGGGGTCTATGTCAGACAGATGATAACCTTTGGGTTTCAAATAATGTCCAAGCTGTGCACAGTTCATTAGGGAAACAGGAATAAGAATATATAGGGGGCCTGTATGTTCTCTGGGCAAATGACATAATTTTGATAGATGGCAAAGAGAAAGTATGCCTCATCAGCTTTCATTTTGCTTGTAGTTGACAATGTCAAGGAGAGTGATTTTCCGGCTGAAGATGGGATGTAAGGTAGAAGGAATATGATAACCGAAGACAATTCACAATGGGTGAATAAATTGTAGGAAAGCATCTATCAACTTTGGGTGAACTGTACCCTAGGAAACTGAGAGAACTTTTAATGAAAGCTCTGAAGCTGTGTTGTTGACCTTAGAGAAAACTTGGAGAATGTGACTGTTGCTTAAAAGTAAGGTGGGGGGTATGTGTGTGAGCACATGGAATTCCAAATTTCAAAAATGTGAATTTCACAAACTGCAAATCAACTATCTTGATGTCGTTTTGGGGCAAGATCCTAGGACGGCACTCAAAAGGGATGACTTATTTTTAAATAAGGGAGAGGAAGGAGCTCATTAGGAAGGCTGCAGCCATCCCAAGTGCTTTTTAAAATTATTATTTTAAAAAATTTCGTATTTATTTATTTTCCCATTCCCTCCACCCTCTCTCCTTTGGCAACCATCAGCTTGTTCTCTATATCAATGGGTCTATTTCTGCTTTATTTTGTTTATTCATTTATTTTGTTTTGTTTTTAGATTCCACACACAAGTAAGATCATACCGTATTTGTCTTTCTCTGTCTGACTTATTTCTCTTAGTTCCATCCATGTTGTCGCAAATTGCAAGATTTCATTCTTTTTTTTTATTGCTGAATAATATTCCATTGTATGCATGTACCACTTCTTCTTTATCCATTTATCTATTAATGGACATCTAGGTTGCTTCCATATCTTGGTTATTACTAGTAATGCTGCAAAAACATAAGAGTACATATACCTTTTCAAATTAGTGTTTTTGTTTTCTTCAGATAAATACCCAGAAGTGGAATTCCTGGATCATATGGCAGTTCTATTTTTAATCTTTTGAGGAATCTTCATACTGTTTTCCATAGCGGCTGCACCAATTTACAGTCCCACCAGCAGTGTATGAGGGTTCCCTTTTCTCCACATGTTCGCTAGCACTTGTTTTTTGTTGTTTTATTGATGATAGTCATTTTGACAGATGTGAAGTGATATATCTCTTTGTGGTTTTAATGTGCATTTTCCCAATGATTAATGATGTTGAGCATCTTTTCATATGTCTGTTGGCCCTCTATGTCTTTTTGGGAGAGATGTCTGCTCAGGTCTTCTGTCTATTTTTTAATTGAATTTTTTTTTTTTTTTTTTTTTGGTGTTAAGTTGTATAAGTTCTTCATATATTATTGAGTATTAACCCCTTATTGGATGTATCATTGGTGAATATCTTCTCTCATTCAGTCAGTTGTCTTTCGTTTTGTTGATGGTTTCCTTTGCTATGCAAAAACTTTTTAGTTTGATGTAGTCTCATTTGTTTTTTTGTTTGTTTGTTTGT
Organism: Pteropus vampyrus; assembly: GCF_000151845.1. NCBI lineage: Eukaryota > Metazoa > Chordata > Mammalia > Chiroptera > Pteropodidae > Pteropus > Pteropus vampyrus. The sequence goes on along the minus strand of NW_011888829.1, from coordinate 850,076 downwards.
ATGTTTCCTTTGCTCGAGGATACATATCCGAAAATAGATTGCTAAGAGCGATATCATAGAGTATAATGCTTATGTTTTCTTCCAGGAATTTTATAGTTTCAGGTCTAACATTTAAGTTTTGAATCCATTTTGAGTTTATTTTGTATATGGTATAAGAAAGTGGTCCAGTTTTACTTTTTTTTTGCATGAATCTGTCTAGTTTTGCCAACACCACTTGTTGAAGAGACAGTCTTTACTCCATTGTCTATCCTTGCCTTCTTTGTCATAGAGTAATTGACCATATAAGTAAGGGTTTGTTTCTGGGCTCTCTGTTCTACTCTGTTGATCTATTTATCTGTTTTTATACTAGTACCACACTGTTTTGATTATTGTAGCTTTGTCTTATAGTTTTCAGAGTACAGGTCTTTCATCTCTTCAGTTAAATTTATTTCTAGATATTTTATACTTTTTGATGCAATTGTAAATGTGACTATTTTCTTAATTTCTTCTTCTGATTGTTTTTTTATTGGTGTGTGGAAGCACAACAGATTTCTGTGTATTGATTCTGTATCCTACAGCTTTACTGAACTCATTTATTAGTTCTAATAGTTTTATAGTGGTGTCTTTAGGGTTTTCTATGAGTAGTATCATGTCATCTACAAGTAATGAGAGTTTTACTTTTTCCTTTCCAATTTGGATGCCAAAAGGGATGAGTTATAGGCTTCGAAGAGGAAGTGATGATCATTAGAACTCTATGTAGGTCATGTAAAAATAAGATGGACCACGTTTTCTTCTTCATTGGTTAACGCGACTGTTAGATCAAAGAGCATTAACAATCAGGAGGTATCAGAAACCCAAGAGGAGCAAGCACCATGAGTAAACGAACAAGGAATACTTGGCCTGGAGGGTAGAAGGCTTAGGGGGAACATGATGGCTCATGTCAAGTATGAGAAGGACCATTATGTGGAAGAGGAATCAGGTACCTGTAGGCTTCTCTTAGGACAAGATTACTGGAACCTAGGATAAGACTCAGTATAAGGAAAAACTGTCTTACCACTTAGACCACCCAAGAGTGGAACAGGGTGCTTGCTCAGAGAGTGATTTCCCCTGCAAGTGTGCAAGAAGTAGCCAGTCACTGTTTGGGAAAAGTCCTAGGAGAGATTCATGCATTGTTGTATGGTAGATTCTAAAGTCCCTTCCGATTTTGAGATACTGTGATCCTAGGACAGTGTAGGTGTGAATGGGAAGGAATAGGTGGGAAATACAGAGATTGTGTAACTAATAGGGTGGAAGAATTGGAAGAAGACAGAAGAAACGTAGATCACTCAATTAAGACAAGAAACTCATGTACTCATATAGTCTAGAAGAATTTACTCTTTTTAGCACCAAAGACCAGGATCATCCGGAAAAGGCTATCCAAGAAAATTCCACTTCAAAGGAGGCCTCAAATCCATGTCTTTCATGGGCTTTTTGGGAGGACGAAAAATTTTAAATATGATTTTAACGATCAGAAAAGAGGACAGTGTGCCATTTGGGTCCTTCTCCCAGTGGGGCCCTAATTACAGGACTGCTGAGGATGACCGAGTGAGAAAGGGCAAGGCACATCCTTGGAAGCAAGCCTAAGCACAGGCCAGGAGAAGTTAAAAAACAGGAATGAGAAACGGGCGGAGAACTGGAAGAGGGAGGAAAGATAAGGGCAAAGTGAACAGGTACATTTACTGTGAATGGGCAACCGCCTGGGCTTCCAGGGGTCTCAAGGCACCTCTTTCAGCTGGTTCTCAGGGGAGAGGAGAGTTGGGAATCGGGAGATTGACGCTCTACTGCTAGCTGTGCCCCCATTTCCTGAGTGACCTTGTAGATGTCATATCACCTTTTTGCCTTCTTCCTATGGTCAAAACAGGCATCCTGCTGGCCTCAAAGTGCTTTGGGCTTTACGGAAGAAATTTACGACAT
>NW_011888829.1:814164-848094 GCF_000151845.1 Pteropus vampyrus | reverse complement strand
CACCATGAGTAAACGAACAAGGAATACTTGGCCTGGAGGGTAGAAGGCTTAGGGGGAACATGATGGCTCATGTCAAGTATGAGAAGGACCATTATGTGGAAGAGGAATCAGGTACCTGTAGGCTTCTCTTAGGACAAGATTACTGGAACCTAGGATAAGACTTAGTATAAGGAAAAACTGTCTTACCACTTAGACCACCCAAGAGTGGAACAGGGTGCTTGCTCAGAGAGTGATTTCCCCTGCAAGTGTGCAAGAAGTAGCCGGTCACTGTTTGGGAAAAGTCCTAGGAGAGATTCATGCATTGTTGTATGGTAGATTCTAAAGTCCCTTCCGATTTTGAGATACTGTGATCCTAGGACAGTGTAGGTGTGAATGGGAAGGAATAGGTGGGAAATACAGAGATTGTGTAACTAATAGGGTGGAAGAATTGGAAGAAGACAGAAGAAACGTAGATCACTCAATTAAGACAAGAAACTCATGTACTCATATAGTCTAGAAGAATTTACTCTTTTTAGCACCAAAGACCAGGATCATCCGGAAAAGGCTATCCAAGAAAATTCCACTTCAAAGGAGGCCTCAAATCCATGTCTTTCATGGGCTTTTTGGGAGGACGAAAAATTTTAAATATGATTTTAACGATCAGAAAAGAGGACAGTGTGCCATTTGGGTCCTTCTCCCAGTGGGGCCCTAATTACAGGACTGCTGAGGATGACCAAGTGAGAAAGGGCAAGGCACATCCTTGGAAGCAAGCCTAAGCACAGGCCAGGAGAAGTTAAAAAACAGGAACGAGAAACGGGCGGAGAACTGGAAGAGGGAGGAAAGATAAGGGCAAAGTGAACAGGTACATTTACTGTGAATGGGCAACCACCTGGGCTTCCAGGGGTCTCAAGGCACCTCTTTCAGCTGGTTCTCAGGGGAGAGGAGAGTTGGGAATCGGGAGATTGACGCTCTACTGCTAGCTGTGCCCCCATTTCCTGAGTGACCTTGTAGATGTCATATCACCTTTTTGCCTTCTTCCTATGGTCAAAACAGGCATCCTGCTGGCCTCAAAGTGCTTTGGGCTTTACGGAAGAAATTTACGACATCCTCTGCATGTGCACAAAGTGTTTGCGCTCGTTTCCATATTTTGACGGTCGGGGAAGAAGGAGCTGTTAAGAGGAGGGTAGAAAGAAAGGTGAGAAGACTTTGGGGACAATCTCTTAGCTCCGCCCCATCCTTCTAGGGAACCCAGAGGACGGGGATCCGGCAAAGGGCACATGACGACAACCCCTCGACCAGCCGGGCATCCAAGAACGGAGCGGGCATACCCGGGCTCTGCTGTCCGTTCAGCAAATCCCGTTGCAGCATCCAGGGACAAAAGCGAAGCACGCCCCTCCCCCACTAGATGGCACTGAAACACCTCGTTGGCGATTTTCAAAATGCAGGAAGGAGGAAAAAGACAAAAAGAATATGGTGGAGGTGCGCTCATTTTGGCTTGCAGGCCCTGTGTGCAAAGTAGGGTGCAGGACGCCCCCCTCCCAGGGCAGCTCTTTACGTGGCAGTGCAGACTCTCGACTTTGGAGTGAGGGTGAAAATGTGGGGTGAGCGTTAGAGTGAAATACCTAGGATTTCAACTTGGGAGGGAGGCTCCCGGCCTTTGCTGCGCTGTCTCACGTGAGTGGGGTGGTGGGATGAAGCCGGGCTCGCCTGCGGCCCACGCGCGCGAGGTCTGGGGCCCACACTACCTCCCAGAGCCCCCGCACAGCCTAAATCCAGCCGCCACCCAGATAAAGACAACTCCCGCACCCAGGTTTTATTGAACCCCACCTCTCCTCAAAGCGCGAGCCCCCAAGCGTTTTCAAAATATCTATTAATCACACCCCTCCCCCATTAAAATGTTCTTCCTCTTGTCTTGAAAGCATCAGTCAATTTTCTTTTTTCTTTTCCTGCTGAGGAGGGAGCTGGAGGTGGGTGTGTGTCCGGGTGTCTGGTGCTGGCGTGGGGCTGGACTGGCTGGCGGTGATAACCCTGCGGACGCACTCAGCCCCGGGCGCAAACGCCTGCAGCTAGCAAGACAGTGCCTGTGGCTTTCTAGGGGAAAACAAAGATAAAATACAATCCAAGACAGCAGAGACCAAAGGGGACGCAGCGAACTTCCTCAAGCCCCTCTGAATGGCAACTCCGCAATAAACAGTCTTTTCTTTAAAGAACTGCGGCCGATTTGAGGGATTTTTCCACCACCGAAAAGAAATGAACAGGAGATGGAGGCAACATCCCTAAATTTATAATAATGCATGTAAACATGCGACACGCCACATATATGTATATGTGCATTAATATGGATGTGGTTGGGCACATACCTACCTAGACACCATTGACTTGCCTGGTCAAAGAATGAGGCTTAGTTCGTGCTTGGAAAATGGTGCCGTTTATCTTTAAGGAGGCTAGAAAAATAAGAGATGAGGCTCACGTTGCACGGATGACATCACTAGCTTTTGGCTGCGCGCTCCGTGTTCTCGTCTGTGGGTTTTAGCCAAGGCTGCAGCGCCCGGCGCCCGAGCGAGAGAGCGCGGCAGCGGCTTCCTCGGGCGCCCGCACCCGGGCCAGGCGATTTCCCGAGCCCCCCGGGCGCAGCCTGGGCTCCCGCTGCTCAGCACCCGCCGAGTCCGCGAGGCCCCGGAGTCGCCGCGGCTAGAAGAGGAGACGGGGAGGGGAAGCACAGCGACCCAGCCTCCCTCCCCCACCCTCGCCCCATTCACCTCGGAGACCCCCGGGCTCCGGGAGCCTGATGGTGGGATGCCCAGGCAGGGACCGGATTCTCTGCACGCTGCCGAGTGAGCCGACATCTCGGCCCTGGGTGGGCTGCGAAGAAAATGGTGCAGTCTGAGAGCGGCTGACCCCAGTTGGGCAGAGCAGACGCGGTGCTAGGGCGCCGGGGCTCAGGTGGCGGGAGAAGGGGGCGGGTTGTTTTGAAAGGCCGGGGCCACTGTTTTCCTCGGTGCCTGCAGCATTTTCTTTGCACCTGGGCAGCACGTTCCCGGGGCTGCCCGGGAGCCAGATGAAGTGAGGCGGCGGCGGCGGCGTCGCGGGAGAGTTCTGGGGGCGGCCGGGTGGACACTCCGGGAAGAAAACCGCGCTGGGAAGACCCGCATGACGCCCCAGGGGCTGGCTGCCGGGTGGGCGGTGCGCCGCGGTCCTGCGACCTGTCCATGGTGTTGAAAGGCGCCGTGCGCCCAGCTCCGCACCCCGCGCCGTGTGGCCTGCGGGTGCACCCTCCAACGCGCAGCAGCGGCCGCCCAGTCGGCGAAGACCCAGACACCGCTCGTCCGTTCAAGGCGTCTGCGTGACCGCCCGTCGGCCTAGGGGCAGCCTGCATGGCGAGGCCAGAGGCAGACGACCCGGGATCTCGTGGCGAAGGGTCGGCCGGGACCGTGCGCCCACGGGAAGCCCGCCTCTGAGCGCTGCGCGCTGGCCAGACCCGGCAGCGGACCTGCTGGTGACCAGGGCACGGAGATTTTTTTTAAAGACCGGACCCAGAGAGGAACCTTTCTTCGCTTGCAGACCGGAAGGGGGAGAGCCGCTGAGAGGGGGACCTAGGCGGGACTCGGGGCAGCCGGCCCTGACATCTGGAGGCTTCCTTCTCTGGCCGGCCGCATCGCGGGCATTTCAGTTCCTCCTGTTGCCGAGCGGCTCCTCCTGACTCCCAGCCCACCCCAGGAAAGCCGGGCTAGTGCGTCCCGTCGCCGCCCTGCACAGAGAAAGCCCAGCAGCCCCGCCACAGCTGAGGGCACTTGGCGTTAGTTTCCGGCCGGAGGGCAGCGGCGCCCGAAGCCGGGCTGCGTGCCGACGGGGCCGGTTCGGAGCAGTTGCTTCCTGTGGGGCCGGGAGGGGGCGGGAGGTGGCCTTGTCCGGTTCGCCGCCGCCGGAGGCTGCACCTGCCCAGGAGGAGGATGCCCAGGAGCTGGCCGGAGCCTCTCCGGATCAGAACTTTGTAGGCTGCCCGCCCCCATCCCCGCAGTCCTTGGGCCGCGCACCGGCAGGTGGGGGCCAAGGGGGCGCCGCCGCGAGTCCTCCTCCGGTCCCCCTCCCCACTTGGCTCCGCCGCCCGCCGCTTTGTTCCGGGCGCGCGTCGGGAAGGCGAGGCTGCGGCGGATCATGCCCATGGTGTAGCCGCCAAGCGGAGGCATGGCTGCCGGAAGGTTACTGCTCTACACGGGCCTCTCGCTAGCGCTCTGCGCCCTCGGCATGCTGGCCGTGGCCATCTGCTCGGACCACTGGTACGAGACGGACGCCAGGAAGCACAGGGACAGGTGCAAGGCCTTCAACACCCGCCGGGTCGACCCTGGCTTCATTTACAACAACAACAACAACTTGCCGCTGCGGGCGAGCCGCTCGCGCCTGGACCGCTGGGAGGGCAAACTCCTCCGCGCGCGGAATCGCCGGCAGCTCTTCGCCATGAGCCCCGCCGACGAGTGCAGCCGGCAGTACAACTCCACCAACATGGGCCTCTGGAGGAAGTGCCACCGGCAGGGCTTCGACCCCGAGATCGCCGCGCTCATTCGGAAAGGTAAGCGCGGAGGGCCCCGCGCCCCTAGGCCTCGCAGCAGTCTCTTTCCTTAGCCTGGCCGCAGCCTGCCAGGCCGCCCGGCTCCAGGAGGTCAGGTTATCCAGGCCCGCTCGAGCCTTGAAGGGGTAGAACTTGCCCCGCAGTAGCTGCTTACGGAGGCTTAACCTCTCTCCGACCCGGCCCCTTGTCTTGCGTTTGATTCCATAGGAATCATGGTCCAGGGTTTTTATCCAGGGTAATGCTTCATCAGTTTCTGAGAAGAAAGGGAATCTACAATGTTGTGCTGTTAGCAGAGGAATCCCTTTAAGAGCGATGTGTCGGGGTAGACAGACTCCCAGGTTTAATCTTTATTTTAGATGTTGAACTGGGTCATCAAGGGAAATTGGGGAAAACATCTCAGATAGAAGGTCTTATTCATACCAGAAACGTTTGCTAAGTGCTATACTCTACCAAGTATGGTGCAGGCATTGGTCATATAAACATCAATAAATCACAGATCCTGCCCTATTGCAGCTTAAAGCCTGTTGGCCACTAGCATCATACTGCAATTCTTGATTTCTCCTTTTGAGAAAGAGGTTGTCGGAAGTGACTTGTGTGCATTGAATATTATCAGGTTCTAACTAGCACAAAAAAGTAGTTCTTCAAGTAACACCAAGGTAGGCAGTGCAGAAAGAAAAAAAACTATTTTCAGAAAACTTATGTACAAAATATCCGACATGTACCAAAACAGAAAAAAAAAACAACTGCATTTGCTAATGATAAAATTTTATTGGATACTTTAATACGATCACATGCATTTTTAAAAGTCTGCTTATTGATGCAATTTGTAAGTCTTGAATGATATATACTTTTGGGACCATCCTGTTCCATTAACCCACTGAAATACTGTTTGGATATACATGGAAGAGGGATTATGTTGTGTTCTATGGTAGTTACATCCTGGAAGATATGGTGCGATTTTATGATTCTTTTTCTCCCCCCTCCATTTCATTCTCTTCAACTATTAAATGATGATGGCAAGGTAAAAATGATGTTGCTTATCTGTAATCTTCGAAGCCAAAATAGAAAACAGTTCTTAATATCATTTAATATTATAATGCAGGTATAATGCTGTTTAAATATAATTTGTGAGAACAGATGTTCTTTGACTTATAAAAATATTGAAATTGATCAGAAAAATTGTTAATTAAAAATGTCAACTGTTTAAGAATGACAAGCAGTGGGTATGGTCTGGGTAGTCACTCAGATTGAGGTGAGGTAGGTCTATCTTAATGTTTTGTAGGTTCTTAAGAATGACTAGGGATTTTAGCAGATTTAGTTTTGAGTGTATTAATATTACAAACATCACATCCGCTTCCTAGTTAGTCTCTTACTAGAGCAGAATGACCCATTTGGAGCTCTACAACTTTGTAAAAGTATGGGATATTAGAGAATTCAGAGAGCAATTTGAGTTTGGATTTAGAAGTAAGAAAACAAGAGCAAGCAGCATCGTTTCTGACAGTGGGTGACTTTACAGCAGTTTCCAGATTCTCAGACTCATAAAGTTGTTGTTTTATCCATCATTTTCTGCTTTCATAAAAATTGGATTGGTAGGAAGTTAGTTGAAGTGTGGGGAAGAATTCATGTTGCTAATGGCTGACAAAAACTGGTAGGACTTGCTGAAGGACATTCTTGAATTTTCTTCCTTGAATGCCTCCTGGAACAAGACAGGTGTCCTTCCGTCTCATATGATTAACCCCACTTTGAAAAAGGGGGATGGCATTCATGGCTTCTGGTGGTTGCAATGAGGCCTTTGATTTCATGTTGCTCTGCTTGGCAATCCGGCTTGAAAGGTTGACTTGGTCTGTGCACCAGAGGGATTGGTTACCATAGTGACATGTTCTTCCGGTGAAGCTGGAAACACAGTGACAGGGAAAGGGATAGGGGAGGAATGTACAACATTTTGACTTTGTATTGACTGATTTTTAATTGCAGAAACAGAAAATGGACACGGCACAGCAGGGGGATTGAATGCACTGATACCTAGAGCTGGCAGGGCATTGTATTTCACTTCAACTAATGGAAATCCTCTTCCCCATCACCCAAAATGCAGCAATCACTGTCAGTGGCAAGCACCCGCATACCATGGCCGTTTCTGACCGTTTGACATTCTCGTTAGGTATTATTGAGATAGATGGAATGCCAGCCTTACAGATCTTCAGAGACTTAGGTCACTATTTTCATTTTTAATCTCAAAACATAATCTTTGAAAGCCAGATCTTCCTTCTCTGAACAGTGCTAGACACATTTTGGAAATAAGTGCATCTTATATTAGGAGAATTCACTAGCCATTCTAATAACATATGGAATGTAATTTCTAGACTTAATCAGTCAGTATTCTTCCTAGATTGGCAGATTTTAGAAAGAGGTTTAAAAAATGAAATTAATATCCCTTTATTTAAATTTAGGGCATCTTAGGGGAAGATATTTATCTCTCAGTATTCATTATCAGCCTTAAAAAATATCTTGGGGCTTTGTCTTTCTTTGAAATGTTTTAGATTAAAATTCTGGGAGATATGTGTTGGGTAAGGGGAAAGAGAAACCAGAGAAAAGACTATTAAAAACCTGTCAATATTATGGGAAAATTAGAAATTTATCTAAATGGTTATACAGCCCCAAAGAACTTAGTCATTTATTAAATCAATGTTCATTACATCAAAATGTGCTGTTTGTGCATTTTAAATAAAACAAAACCACATAATTAATAAGAAAACAAAAGTCAAATCTATATTTGATTTGAAGATTAAGTCCTTTGGGCTCATGTTCTTTCTGAAATCCATTTTTTTCAGTGCCTGGCTGCCATGATTTTACCCACAAATGTGCATTTCTGGTTACTGTGTATTTATTTGTTTATCTTATTCAATTGTAAGTTCCTGGAGGGCAGGACAAACAATCATTTTAAAAATACAGCCACCAGCTGGATGTGTGCTACTTGGGAAATGTCACATACAAATTGGGTTCATAGAAGTGTATCCATCAAGTGCTTATTCTAATTGTAGGAACATGTGTGGAAATCCAAATAAAGGATTAGTCAGGAAATTGTGATTTAAAAAAAACAACAATGAACCAGTGTGGCTCTCAGAGCAGGTTAATATCTTAACAGATGCTATATAATTTAACAAGATTTTTTGAGCAAAAGCTTTGTTAAGGAATAAGGGAAACAATACTTTTTTGGATAACATATGCCACTGAATGGACATATCACCCACAATCATTATTTTTCACATTGGCTTAGATTTTAATTATTTCCTTTTTGGAGGTAGGATTAGGTAGAGGATGTCGCAAGGAGAGAGTACCCTTGAATCTCCATGTGACCGTATCCATAATCAGGTCCTCTGTCTTCTTACTTTTCCACCTCGTCCCTGTCTCCCTAGTAAGTCACTGCAAGCACTGGGGGACAGATCAATGACAGGATCAGTTTCTGAAATCCAAGAGACTTCCAGACCCTTAGGAGAAACAGCTACAGGTAGGATTTTGTTCCAGGGAACATTTATATTCTTTGAGTAGTACTGAAATGTTATACTGAATGGCTTGAAATAAGTAGACCTTCAGCTGAGACTCTGTAAGAACTTCATTGTTTGATAATAGGCCTTATAATAGAATTTGACTTATATAGTTTCCATAATGATGGAGTGGTTGTCAGTAGTCTGAAACTTATTTTAATAAAACATTGTACATAGTCGCAAATTAATAATGTACTCAGCAAATATTTACTGCACATGTATTATGTGATGGGCGTGCTTCACTAGAATGAAAGGATGAGTAAGACCCTGTCCTTAAAGTTCCCATAGTTTATTAGTGTCACAGAGAATAAATGACAACAGGCAGATGATGAGAGCAACAGAAACAGATGCAGAGACACACAGAGGAGGCAGTGATAGATTGTGTTAGCAGTAAAGTGAGGTAAGGTGGGAGTTGGCGAGGCAAAGTTGCCTCAAGGAAATGAAACCTAAACAAGATTTTTATGAAATTTAGAGGTGGCTGCAGGGGAAGGGCATTTCCGCAAAGGGACCCGTATGCATATGCATAGCCACGGAGGTGTGAAACAGCGCCTAAGCCTTGAGAGTGTTGATATCTGGGGTGAGGAAGAGGAGCAGACCAGGAGCAGGGAGCAGAGCACTGGGAGTCAAGGAGCTTGTGTATTCCTGTCCCCGGTAGCCATGCTGCCCCATGATGTAGCCATGTGTGGCTATTTAAATTGAAAATAACCAAAATTAAATAAAATTAAAAATTTATTTCACTGGTCGCACCAGCCACGTTATAAATGCTCACTAGCCATGTGTGGTTAGTGGCTATCATATTGGACAATGCAGATTAGAGAGTTTGCCCATCATCACAGAAAGTTCTGTTGAACAGTATGCTACGAGGGGCCTGTGGCCTCTGAAAAGAATAAGCACAGGCTTTGTTTCAACTGAGGGTAACTAAACATGGTAACTTGGGTTTAAATTTAAATATATTATCCTCCACTTGAAGAAACTTTGCTACTTGAATGTTTTGGGTGAAAGGTTTTAGTTCATGGTCAATTATGCTAAATCTATGTTTTACTAATTTTCCATCTTTGACTCACAGAATTCTCACATGCTCTCTCTTCATCTCTTCTTTCTCTCTCTCAACTCCATTCAAAGTAACTTGCAAAGTTGACTAGGTGGGAAAGATTAGTAATAATAATTGCCAAATTTGATGGCAGGCACTCTTCTAAGAGTTTTACGTATTATTAGCTACTTTATTCTTCATGATAGTGCTCTGAGGTGGACATTATTATTTATTTTTATTTCTGTTCTACAGTTTGAGGAGACGGAGGCACAGTAATGTCAGTTAACTTGCCAGGTCTTATGATAAGGAAATGAAAGTGCCAGGATTCGAATTTTGGCTCCCGATTTGGGAACTTGCCCACGGCACTCTCCTGTCACCATGGAGTCTGTTGGGGCAGAGTTGGGTGGAGAAGAGGCTGGTATATTGATCCCTCAAATTGAAAAATAGGAAGTGGTTTTAGAATCACTGAGGTAAGACCCACTCGAGGACTTCACCTTAGCACTGAGGATGAAGATCTTTTAAAGTGGTTCCCATATCCTGCTTTGAGATCTGCAGACTGAAGCTCATCCACATTTTTTTCATATGAGTTTTGAGTATTTACTTTGTTCACTGTGGTAGACGCTCAGGTCATAGACGTAAGGACATCCTCATGCCTCCTGCAAATATTTACTGAGTGCCTAGGGGCTAGGCATCATGGTGAAGCTTACCTTCTGGGGGCAGTGGGGAGACAGACGATAAATAAAAACATACAGAATAAGAATAATATCTACTAAACTAATCAGTGTATAATATAAGGTGGGGTACTGAGTGTCACGGAGTGTCTTTGCCCTTAGGAAGCACAAAGGGGAACATGGACAAGTAAGCCCCAAATTAAATAGTTCCATTAGTTTTGGTTTTATAACACAGAGGGGCTTTACCTGCTCACAAGCAAACACATGCAGACACCCACGGTCTTTATATATAGTGTGCATCCCTGTACATACACGTTACATGTACGCCCAGATGTACAAGCAAGCTCACTCTTAGTCACGTTCCTCCTCCCCAGTCATGCTGAAATACAATTCACCAGTGAGAGCCGACGTTTATGGAAGGAGCCCTGTGACTCCATGGGCAAACTTGTGTGTGTGTGAAGGGAGAGAGGACGGGGTAGAGAGATGTGTTTTGAGCACCTGCTGTGTGCTGAGCCCTCTGCTGGGTGTTGGTGGAGAAGGAAGAGGCACGATGTGGTTCCTGTCCGAAGGGCGCTAACATTCTAGCTCAGGATTCCCAGGTTCGTTGTCATGTGGAGCTGGATCAGGCTGTTCCTCGGGAGGTCATGGTCATGTCTTTGTCAACTGGATCAGGAACCAACTGGTCAGGGAACTCAGGGCTGAGCTCCTCTTAGTGAATCAACAAAGTCAAGAGCTTTGTTTCTGTCCAAGAAGGTCGGTTAATTTATTCTTTTACTGTAGGGTTGGTGAGGATCAATTAGAGGATTGATTCGGTATATTCCACTTTGGATTGTCAGATAAAAATATTTTCTCCCTCTCTGCTATTAGTAGGTGCTCCTAGGCCTTCAGGCAGAATTCGAAACACACTCGGGTTAGTTTGACCCTTCTCACACACACACACACACACACATACACGCATGCACACGCACACCCACACTATGCACACCCACACCTATGTACACACACACCCCCCCACACCCACAACTAGGTACATCTAGACATTAGACAGTAATCACCAATGTTCACTCAGATGCAGATACTTTTCAGACTGCTTACCCAGAGCAGTACTCAGAGGAGGGCCTGCAGGGCTTGGCGGGCAAGTAGACAGAAGATTTATTCTACCATCTCCATTGGGTGTCTCCTGTTTTTGAGACAGTGCCTACATTCTTTTAAAGGACTTTGTTTCTTCATACGTAAAAGAATGGGTTTGGATTATATAAGCTTTAAGCCTTTTCATACTCTAACACTTGATGAGAAAGTTAAATTTAGGCCATAGAGGGTAAACACCAGATCAACGGCTGAGAGAAGGTGAAAAGAGAGGGAAGGGAAAGCAGGGGAAGGAGGAGAGAGAAGGAGAGCAAGATGGAGAGACAGAGAGAGAGACATTTGCAAAGGGAGCCTCCCAGGCACTGGTGTGTACGGAAGAGGCGGAAGGGAGCGGCGGAAGGGAGCGGCGGGTCCCCTACTAGCACACAGCGCCACCGCCAAGCTCACCCGTCCCCTGCGTGGGGATTTACAGTGCCGTGTAGCAGATTGGGGTTAAATAATTAAAAACTAAATGGAAAAAGTAAACGTGAATGTCCTAAATGCCACTGAACTGTACACTTAAAAACGGTTAAAATGATTAAAATCTTATGTTATGTACATTTTACCACAATTAAAATAAATAAATTAAAAAGATATTAAAATTTAGTAAAAGAACTGGATTACTGGTTAGTGTATAGAATACTTTATAGCCAAGGATCTTCATTTATTCAATACATTTGTTGAGCACCTACTACGTGCTAGGCACTAGCCCAAGTATGCTTGGGATGCAGAAGTTAAAACAGACAAAATTCTTGCCTTCATAGGGCTTACGTTTCAGCATTTTTGAACGTTATATCTTTCTTTTGTTTTTCTAAAAAAGAAGTTTAAAGAGCACCAACATATAAAACAAGGAAAAGTAATGAATACATTTCTTGCATCATTTAAAAATTATTGTGTGATGAAGAACACTTCACTGTATTTATTCTAAAAATGTCTCTTGAGTGCCAACTGTGTCAGGCACATTGTTCGGGGCAGAGGACCTTGAGTAAAATCCATAGTTCCTGTCTTCAAAGAGAGAGAAAAAAAGGAGCAAGTGTGCAAGGAGACTAACAGATACAAGCCCCAGGGTTGGTGCTCTGAGAGATTTATATGCTGGGGGCTGGAGTGAGTTCTGAGTTTTGGGGCGGTCAGGGGAGGCTTTGCAGCAGCAGGCAATGTACTTAGAGAGGTTTTCTGTGGATTGATAAGGTGAAGTCTTAGTCTCCTTTAAAAATCAGTAATTAATTTTGACAAGGTAGTACTTGTCTAGTCTGCCTTCTGCTCATCCCCAAGAGTCAGCCATTGCTACCAGAGTTTTATAAACCATATCAGAGATATTCTATTCAGCAATATTTAAAAATAACGGTGATATAAGTCAGGCAATGAACAGGTGACTCAAGGATGAAAAAGTTTATTTTTTTGTAAATTTGCATACACAGAGATGATGTTTAAAGGTCCATTCCAGGAGTCACTGGCAGTCTGTTACAGGTAATGTTTATTCTGAGTAAAGCCACTTTCAAAGAAGTTTCACAGATTTGCTGTTTTTATGGGAGACTACAGTGTCTGAAGTATTTCAATTGATTTTTTTTTTTTTGGCGTCAAAATATTTTGCCAAGAAAAAGCAATTTACTTTATATTAGGTCATCTTCATAAATTTGTATCATTTCCTGAGTTTTCAGATGCTCTGCTGTTCTGTCTGCCGAACCTCACCCCGTTGGGTGCGTCGTTTGCTCTAGAGTCTGTCTCATTTAGCTTTGCCTTGGATTCCTCTTCATCTTTATAATAGCAATTCTGTTTAGGCAAACACAGCTCCTGTTCCCCAAGGGCCTGGAGTATTTCCCAGACCTGGATAGAACAGGGTTGTTTTTATCTTAAAGAAGCTCTGAGCTCGTATGCTTCTGTGTGTCACCTGACACAATGCTGGGACACAGCTGGATGCTACCTTCTGAGGCTGAAGATGTGTGTACCTTGCAGCCTGGCACTTCTCCTCCTGGCAATCCGCACATGAGTATCTGAAACACATTCAAGAATGTCCAAGGCACGACTGTTTGTAGCTGCAAAATAAGTAAATAAACAAAAAAGGAAAAGCTTAAGGGTCCATTAATAGGAAGACCGATAATGCAATATGGCATATTCGTACAAAGGAAGCCAACATCATATATTGAAAATATATATACTAGATCTATATGTTTCCAAGTGGATAAACATAAAATTTGAGTGAAAAAATCAGTGTGCAGAATTAAATGTAGACTGTGATGCCATTTATATGAAGCTCAAAAACATCAAATGACATTCGATATTGTTTATGGAAATGTATTTGCATTGTATTTATAAAAATATGCATGGGACCGATAAACACAAAATGAAGGATGATATTTACTTTTCTCAAGATGGAAAGATGAAATTGGGAAGGTGCTTTAAAATCATTCGTGATACTTTATTTCTTAAAAAACAAACAGAAATCTGATGCAAATAGGGCACGCACATGCATCCACACTCAAGCTGTGTGGAAGGTTTTTACAATTCTTACACAAGAGTTAAAATTTTTTTCAGACTATACCATTCAGTGTGCAGGAGGTAGGTTCTTTAAGGAAAATTCTTGGAAAACTGTGTCTTTGAGGCATTCTATGACTGACTTTTGTAAGCAGTAGCAAGAGGCATTTAGCGGAGAAGAGAATCAGTTAACCATAGCCAGCAGTTTTCACTGACAGTAGCTCATGGGGGAAGGGTTTGGGAAGAATAAAATTGTGTTTATTCCCTTTTGATATGACGTAAGAGGAGGAAGTTAGGGCTTTACAATGATTTATTTCTGAGATAGAGACTAATGTACAAGTCAGTAAATTTGTAAATTTCCTGCAATTTATGGAAAAACCAAGAATTCCAAGGCCCAGAAAGGTCACCTACAGCTACCCTGCCAATTACCTTAATCAGACATTGAACTTAAAATAGATCAGACATGGAGACAGAGAGGGTGTGAGGCAAACCAGAGACTGAGCGCAAACATCTGGGAAGGCATTTGAATCCAGGGGAAGAACTCGGCAGGAACCAGGAAAGGAAAAGCTAAGAAGGAATCAGGATTGTACTTCTTAAGCAGTTTTTATAACACTCTTGAAACGGAGTTGAGAATGTTAGTAAAACTTTAAGTAACTTTCCGATTGATGAATTATTTTTCGATTCTTTATTCTTAAAATTATGAGGGTAACTTTAGCATAGTGATATGTTCCCACTCTATACTAGCTATAGCTGGAACAGAAAAATCCCATCAGAACGATAGCAAGGGTTTCATTTTCACCTGATGATGCTTTAAAACACCAGAGCTTTGTCTGAAGTTACTAGGGATCATGAAATTTCCAAGCGATATCAGGGGTTTTCAGGCAGAAAAATTTCCAAGCTGATATTTCAGTAACCACAGGGCCGATAAGATGCTCAGATGTGGCTCGGGGCAGGAGGCCGGCATTGAAAGTTCCCAGGTGGAGGAGCTGCTTTGTTCATCATGCTCTGCGGGGAGGTAGATGCACGTTGCACTTCTGCACCTCCGTAGGTGGATGGCCTTCCATTCTGGAAGAGGCTGTCCTGTGTCTCCAGCCTCTCCCTCTCTCTTCCTCCTCCCCGAATGTGTTAACGCAAAGGAAACGGAAGGTAATCTTGCTTGGCCCTGGTTTTTTTCAGGTGTGGCCTTGCTTCTGGCCTGGCTTTCTTCTCTTCCTCTCCTTCACCTTCAGTGTTTTCAAGCCCCTGCCACTCTGTGTCCTCATGCTGGGACTGTTCCTTCTCCTTGAAAACCCTTCCTCCTCTAGCTCCGTTCTCCTGGATTTGCTTCTGTCTCTGCCCTTACTCTTTCTCCTTCGCTGGCTCTGCTTTCTCACGTCTTTATCTCACCCTTCACCCTCTCCTTGATCAATCTCATTCACGTCCACGGCCACTTTCACTCCATGATGCTCACGGCTTGTCACACTGGGAATCTCTTGTTCACACTCTCCACCCAAACATCTCACCTACTGGTTGTCTCCACTTGTATGTTCTGTGAGTCTAGAAGAACCTAGTTTCTCTTTTCCCCTCAGAGTCATTTCTCCTTCACATTCTTCCATCTTGGGGAATGAGATCACTGCCTCTCTACCTGCCCTCACCAGAAACTTGAGCATCATCCTCGGGGCTCTCTTACCTACTCTTCCAAGCAGGGAACAAGTCACCTTCACTCCTGATGCACTTAGGCTCCTCTCCCCACCGTCTGTACTCCTGAGGCACTCTGTGTTTGGTTTCCTCATTCTCTAATCTCATCTCTCGTTGGTACTTTCCATTCAGAGTGCTTTTTCCTAAATGTAATCTAATCATGTTATAGCTTGGTCAAAATCCGTCAGTGGCTCCCCACGGCCCATCAGTCAGGATAAGGTCCATCATCTTCACTTGGCACGTAAGGCCCCACGGGTCTGGCAGTGTCTCTGGCAGTGTCGCTGGCCCCATCTATCTCTCTCATCCTTTTGTGTATGCTTCTCCACACCAGCACACTCTCCTCCAGCCCCGATGAAGGACTTCTGGGCCCCTGAACAGGCTGTTTTATGCCTTGGGACTCTTTGCTTATGAAGCTTCTTCCTTTGCCTAGAAGTCCCTGTCCTTGCTTCCCACCCCCACCCCAAGTCTGCCTGGCCGACACCTGCTTATCCTTTAGGAACCAGCTTCCGGCCCCTCCTCCTACTCTTGCTTGGTGTTCTCTCACCCCCCATTTCCCAGGTAGAGCTGCCTTCTTCCTCCTTAGCCCTTTGTCACACACCAAACATACTCCCTTCCTAGCATCAGTGACATTTTGTTTCTCCATATGTTTTTCTTTTTGAAACTATTTTTGGACCATTTCTTATTCATTTATTTTACCTGCAGTGTTTTGCATAATGCATGGGCCATAATAGGTATTTAATCCATATTTATTGAATGAATGAAGGTTTATCTCAGTTAATGCAGTCAATCTGGAAATGTTATTTAACAAAGAGCCATAATTTCATTGGACTAGGGAGACTCTCTATTAACAGGAAGCCTGCTGAGAATTGTTCTTTAATGCATGTGATAAACTTCAATTTATTTCCTTTGTTAAGGTTTACATTTCCTTAAAGCACCCATATTTCTGATTCACAAGATGAGAATTTCGAGTGGGGACTATTCCATTTTTCCTGGTTAGGCCTCTTCATTATGATCTTGCCCACTTTCTCTCCTCTTCATGCATTTCCTAGGCTGATCTTCCCACTCATAATATATTGAACAAAGAGAAGTCTACCTTTATTTCTTGTTCCCATCATAGATATCAGGATTTCCCAGTTTACCGCTGGTCTGTAATATCTGACCAATCCCTTAGAACCTTTTTCCAACTTTCTCAATGTTTGTCATCAGGAATGTCTTCAGGCTAGCTCCATGAAGCCTCCCTCTCAACTGTTTATGTAAGGAAGCTTCCTCAAATTTCCTGAGAGTGATTTTGGTCTGATAATGACCAGAAATCACAGACTGTGCCTTCTGTAACTGTCTCCTCTTTCGTTCATACCTCAGTTTATCGTTCATGATTTTCAATAGGAGTGGGTCAGTGATGCTGAGAAAACATGGCAAATATCTGTCTCCAATGATCTGACATGTCTGACCCCACTGTGGTTGGGGAGCAGCATTGCTTACAGAAAACATATGTCCCCTACAGGGGGATGTGGGGACAGAAAGGCATGAGGGTCAAACAGTGCATCTTTGCTTATGAAGACCACCGAGTCCCAGTTCAACAACGGATGAGAGAGATAGTTACTCCTTAGGGTCCCAAAGAGAAGTAGATTTTCTTCCAAAATGACGGTGACTGTTGTACAGGCTGGGTCATCTCACAGTGAAGGTTTTAAGGACTCCTCTAGCCCCACAATCTCTGAAGAGCAGAGCCCATTGCTCTCTCATTCGAAAAGGAGAGTGATTCTTTTGGTTTTAGCAGGTAAATATAGATGTAGCTGCATTGCTTGGCTCGCTAAACTAGGTTGAATAACCGATTCATATCTAGGGAACATTTCCATGGCCACTGTAATGCCTGGATCTATATTAGTTAAGACTATGCTGGGTTTAAGCTAGAAAACTGAATTCCAGCACCTTCTGCCCAAGTTGTATAAAGTGCTACAGATAAAAATTCAGACTGTACAATCAATAGTAACCATCAGGTAGGAATCCCAACTAAATTGTTGTTTTAAAGAGCTGGATTTAGCTGTAAAAAGTAACTATAAAAAGTATGATGAGTTATATAGTAATGTGAGTCTCATAAAATGGTGGGCAACCCTTACCTTAGAAAATTGTCTCTTGTCATATATGTTTACTTTATAATCTATAGGAATCCAGAGGTTTATTTCATACTGGAAGGTGGCATTTCATCTCTTTGGGTCAGCAGAATTGTTAATATTTCAAAGAAGGACTTTTATGCTCCTATGCCAGCAGCATGCCTGGATCAGCTTTTATCACACATATCCGTAGTGGTGTGGTGGCTGGCTGGGCGCTCGTAGATCAATAAGCTGCTAAAAAGGGAGATGCATCAGAGACCATAATGGCTTCTTCACAGAAGATAGATTGTCTTATCCCACTACAAGCCCCCACAGAAGATAGTGAAGTGCATTTAGGAACAACAATGATGATATCCTTGTATTGAGATCCTTATTATTTAGGAGGAAGAAACGGACTCTCTGAAGGTGTTGAGTCCTACAACAAAGACTTTAACAGCCTAAACACACAATCTAGGAGGTTTTGTGTCTACCATTAGAGCTGAATCGAAAACAATTTCAGTTTGTTTTAATAGAAGAATTCCCAGATGGAGAAATACAGAATTGATTTCTTTAGCCTCAAACACTAGTAGATTATAGTTGTTCTTGTTTGTCCTATTAACATAAAAATATTCTTGTAATCTGAACACTTTTTTTTAAGAGACCTCAGTGAGCTTGCTTACAGCATCAGTGAGGAGTTGGGAAAGGTGTGGGGTCCCAAACACAGAGTGATATGGGTGGGGTTGGAGGGTGCTAGAAACGTACAGAAGACAACACAAAGCTTTTGGGCTCAGGTTCTTAACTTGAAGGCTGTGAACACATAGAGTCCAGGTCCTACCTGAGCTGAGGGTACTTATGTACAGGTGAGTTCCTAGGAATATGAGAGAGGATTGAGAGAGGATAGTTGGGTAACAGTTTCTATTCTGGGCTTCTCCTTCATGATGCATGAGTAAATTACACAGATTGCATATTCATTTACTCAACAAATATTTGGTGAATACTTACGTGTCAGGATTTATCCTAGGACCTTAGAGTACAATATTGCCCTATATGCAAAACCCCCTGCCCATGTGGTGTTTATATTCTGGTGACGTGATAAAAAGGTAAATAAATAAAATATGTGATCTATTAGGCAGTGATTGATGCTAAGGATAAAAAAGAAAGCATGGAAAGGGATAGGAAGGAAATGTGAAGGCAGGATCAAATATATATGGAGGGTAAGGGAGGACCTCACAGAGAAGGTGACTTTTGAGTAAAGAGCTGATGGACATGGGGGAATTAGCTGTTCCCTCTGAACTACCCAGAGGGAGTAGCAAGGGCAGTGGGCCTCACTGGGGGAATGGCTAGAATGCTGGAGAGAGGACAATGATTACAGAATGGCTAGGGGGAGCAAGTGCAGGGTATGATGTCAGAGAAGTTAAGAGCCACCTCACATAGGGTTTGAAGGTCATAGGAAGGAGCGAGTGCTTGCTTTGGCAGCCCATATGCTAAAAACTGGAGGAAGGAGTGAGATGGGAAACCATTGTAGGATTCCAAGAAGAGGAGTGACATGATTAGACTTATGGTTTAAAAGGATCACTTGGGTTGCTGAGTTTAATAATAGATTGCAGTGGGACATGTGTAGAAGCAGGGAGACCAGTCAGCATGAATGATGGCTGGAACTAGAGTGATGCAAGAAGAGCTTGGGTTCTGGATATATTTTGAATGGAAAACTATCAAGATTGGCTGATGGATCATAATGCAGGGTGGGTGAGAAAAAGAAGACAAAGATTGCACCAAGGTTGTTAGCCTGAGGAGCTGGTGGAGTTGCCATGAAGTATGGTGGAGAGGCCTGGAGGAGGATGTTGGTTTGGGATCCATATTTTGGATCTGTTACTTTCTGAGACGCCTTTTAAATGCTCAAATGGAAATGTCAGTAGTCAGTTGCATATATTGGCCCGAGTTCAGGGGAGAAGTCTCACCTGGGATGTAAATTTAAGAGTCATCAAATGATAGTATTTAAAGTCTTGAGATTGAATGAGATCACCTAGAGAGTGAGTGTAAATAGAGAAGAGAAGAGGTCCGAGGATTAAGTCCTGGGGCACAGTGACTTTACAGAGCTCGGGGAGATGAGGAGGATTCATCAAAAGAGACCGAGAAGGAACAGCTAATGTAGTGAGAAAAATTAGGAAAGTATGGTGTCCTGGAAGCCAAGTAAAGACAGTGTTTTAAGGAGGAAGAAGTGATCAGTGGTGTGCAAGGCTGCCAGCGGGTCAAGTAAGATGAGGCTGAGACTCGAACCTTGGATTTCTCTAACGTGGAGGTCATTGATTTCAGTGGTGGGTTCGAGAGCGAGGGGAAGAGGGAAGGAACTGGACACAATAAGTTTAGACAACTTTTTAAAGGATCGTTGGTGCAAAAGTAAGGAGACAATGGTAGCTGAACTGAGAAAATTAGGAGTAGGCAAGACTTAAAACATTTTTTTTTTTTAAATTAGAGAAATAATAGCACAGTTGAGGGCTGATGGGGATGATCCAGTACATAGGGACAAAACTAATGGTTCAGAGAAAAAAGAGAGAGGGAAAAATTGCTGGAGAAGGTTGAGGCAGGACAGCAGATAGACAAAGGGTGGAAGAAAAGGGACGTGGCCCAGGAAGAAACACGTGTTTTAGATGCGCGAGGAAGTGAAAATCCAAGACTTTTCTTGATGCAAGTTATCAGTCATTTTGCTCACACTACAGGCTTGTGGGATAATTTGGGCCAAGAGCTTTAAGCTTCTTAGAGGAGAGTTTCTATAGCATGTCAGCATCTTATTGTCATTGAGCACTTAATGGGAATTTCTCTGAAGAAAACAGGGTTGGAAAGTGAACTACATTCTGGTTATGAATGTTGGCTTTGCTCGCTGCTTTATGAAAAGGAACTGGTCAGAGTAGCCTGACCGTTCTATGCACCAGGTGGCTGGTGATTGGCTGGACATTCTGAGACATTTTGCCCTCAGGTGTTAGGTGGAATGTGATGTGTTGGTTTTTGAGGTATGGTGCTCTGAAAAGTTTTAAAAGGTTTCATTTTTTAAAAGACAGTACAGCCCATCCTGAAACCTCTCTTACTAGCCGCTGCAGGGAATCCTTTAACCAACAACGGTTTCTGCAGGTTTTCATTTAATGGCATCGCTCTAATCAGAATCTTAGGGTGCTTTGGCTCTGATGACATGAGGTTATTTTTGAGATAAAGCTGCTTTATTTTCAGGCTGAATAGCCACATTCTTGCCTTGTCATTCTAAAAATGCTGCACTGTGTCTGCATTTCAGGGCCACTGATTAAATGTCTAAAGACCTGTGGTGGTGCAGAATTAGCCCTCTTTGCTATACTGTAAGTTCTCCTGGAAGACAAAGCCCAAGAATTCGCGGCAACCTCTCAGCAACAAATGTTTTCTACGTGCAGGAATTAAAGTCACAAGATCTTCCTTTCTTGGGGGAAAAAAAGAGTCTGGATATTGTGCAAAAATTATGAGCCGCATTTATAGTCAATCACTTGTCTGTGTCTTCTTTGAAAAAGCGTGGATGTCAATAGCCTCTTGTATTTCTTCCTTGGGGATTGTAAGGACTCAAAATTCTAAGAAAAACTGTGTAAGTTCTAGAGATAAAGTAACAGGTGCAAGTTAGTGGAGCAGGTGGTGTATAATTTCACCTTTGCTTCCTACTCAGAAATAGGGGGGAAAGTAGGTCCCAGTATGGAAACCATGTGAGAAATGCCATTCATTGCTACCTATAATTGCACCTAACTTTGACTTTTTTCTTTACCCTTTGGGTTTATGGCTGGGAGTATGTCTGGTTCTATCGAGTAGGTTCTGAATTTCCATAAAGTGTCTTTCAGGGGGTGTTTCACAACTAATTTTTTTCAAGCTCTTGGGAAATTTTAGCTTATGATCTTTCTATGTTGAGTTATTGCTGCTTTCTTCCATAGCTATCATAGTAATAGGCTTATTCAGTAGGTTGTTCTCCTCCCTAATTTTCTGCCACCTACTTGCTCTCTCTCTTTCAGTAGCTGCTCATTTTTTTTCCTCAATAATATCCTTTCATCAATACTCTTTTTCCTTCAGTCAAACCCCATATCTCCTCACCAATTTGTGGGGCATATAGAGCAGATACAATATTCCCATTTTACACACGAGGCACCTGAGACTCAAGAAAGTACATCATCTGTTGTCTGACTAGTTAATGGTGGAACCATACCAGGACTATTTCATTTTCTGTGTTCTCTTAACCCCCGCACTCCAGGGTGCTGCCTCGTAGTGCTGGCTGAATTGGGGCTGTATCTATCTATTTTCCTGCTTGGTACTCCTACCTTGCCTTCATCACTGCATCCATAGGAGTGACCAGATGGGTGAGGGAAGTGCCAGTGCTGATGGTGGTCCCAGGCAACCAAGCCATATCTTTCCCCTGGCATCGATAGCCTCAGACATGGTATCGCGAGGGGAAGGAACTCAGAACTACGTTTCACCCATCAGGAGTAGCCTCACGTGCGATCCTCTACTTTCGCTCCTCTTCTGTCTTCTGTTTGGATGCTGTAAATCTGGGTGATGTTGGAAGCCAGGAGTGGAGATAGCGAACCCTTGGGAAGTGTGTGTCCCTGAATGACAGGAAACAGTGGTCTCTCCTGCCTTGCTGGCCAACTGAGCAAAAAAAAAAAAAAAAAAAAAGCGTCTTTGTTAAGCTAATGAGATTTTAGAGTTTATTTGTTAAAGTAGCTAGTATTTCATCATTTACTCATGTATATTATAATTTAATGCATTTCTTTTCAACTCTAAGATGAAAAACTATATTGGAGCTATCACTAAGATGACATGTAAACTGTCTATTCAGATTAGCACAAAAAAATGCTAGGTACTTCTACCAATACCGGCATCGCAATGGTGTTTCATTCATTTATATATTCATCTCTATGCATTTGTAACAAGATTTGAAAAAATAAAGGATTAGTTTTTACTCCAAATTTTTGTTAAAGATCACTTAACTTAATCCTGGTTGTTATTTCAAAATTGAAGAAAACCAATCCACCATGAGCCTCTGTTTGGCCAATAGAGCTCCATGGGAGTCTGTCCATGGTCCTGAATATTTTAGTATTTTCTTCGTGTTAAATTTGCAACCGTCTTTCAGATCTCATCATTTAGTGTGTACAGTACTTCTTCTAGAGCTTATCCATCAGACAGTTATTTTTCTCCTCAAACAACCAGACTTTTCTTTTATCTCAGCTTGCCAAAATTTTCTACTCATCATTTTCTATTCTGTTTCATGACATTATCAAAAGAGCTCCATGCTGCAAGTTCCCTTCCTAACAATATGAATCCCTTATGACTCTTTCCCAGTCAGAAGGCATCTCTCCCATACAGTACCTCTTTTACTCACTCACTTGAAGTTAGAGTCTGTGCCATTTGAAATTTTGGTATTGAAAATTTTCTACAATGCCAATGGGAGAATGTTCTAACCTTAATCACTCACACCAGATTAAATAAAAAACTGCTCCCTTGAAGGCCTTAAAGGCTTTAAATACAAGGCTTATCAGGTTTATTATAACACAAATTAAAAATACTTTTGATGTCAACCCAATTTCAAAACGTTTATGCGTAAAATGGTTTCATCTAGGCTTCTGTTTTGAATATCTTTATTAGAATGTAAGTAGTTAACAGTGTAGACCCTGGAGTTATACTGCTTCAAATTTCAGCTTCACTATTTCCTGTGTGATCTTTAGCAAGTTACTTAACATTTTTAGACCTCAGTTTCCTTATTCGTAAAGTGGAGATTTTATTTTTAATTTAACTTACAGAATTATTGTAAGAGTTGAGTGACTTTGTACAAGTAAAGACCTGAGGACAGTAGCTGGCACTTAGTAAATGTTGACTATAATTACATTTAAAACTTGCAAGAAAATAGAATGGATTAAATAGCATCATTTATATGTAGGTCTCTGTATTAGATAATTGCCAAAATGACCTTTGTCACCAGAAGGGCCTCACAGCAAGCACTTATCTGAAAGTCTTCAGTTTGCAGTTCCTTTTGTGCATTATCTTCACCTTCAGATGAAATTTGCTTTTTAACTTGTCTTTGGCCCCATCTTGGTCATCTTTATTTAAAAAAAAAACAAAAACAAACAAATCAAAACAAGTAAAAAATATGTCAAACACAAGAACTCAAGACAGAACACTCTTCAACTTTGCTAAAACCAGCTTGACCATACAGCATCATCCACAGTAGAACTTGACCATGGACAACTGTGAAGTTTGTCTTTGGAGACCCCTGACTCCCCTCCCAGAATCTTTTCCTCCTTTGAAAGAGTCCCATTTCTGACAATTAAAACATTTCTCTACCTTCCTTTCTATCATGACTCTTCATTTGAGGAAAGAGTCTGAGAGAATCTTTTACTGTCAGTTGTAAATAACGATAAAGCTTAATGCCTGGTCCTTCCCAAAGGAACTTGCTACAGATATAGAGACTTAGCTTTAAGCTAAAGGAATACATTTCTAATGTGAAATTTTATCTATTAGGTGGGAGGAGTATTTTGTGGTCACATTCTTTCCTAACATTATAAACAGTTACGTTTTTCACTTTCTTATGTGTCTGGCTCTGAAATGAGGGTTTACACATCACTTCAGTCTGAATTGGATTGTCAGCTTGCTGAAAGCACTGAAATATGGCTAGCAATTTATTGTTAAAGAACCATAAGCTGAGGCCTCTCAAAGATGGATGCAGAAGAGAATAGAGCTCCCATACTCGGCAATGTTCTGACTCCTGGATGGGGCACAGAGGCTCGATTCGCACTGTTGTAGGTCCATAGCAAATCGCAATTTCATACGTATCAACTGTATAAATGTATTGTTGTCCTTAATCATAGCAGTTGGTGACATTTAATTGAAAGAGCACTGTGCTAGGTTGAGTCAAAGCACTGGCTCCTACTTTCAGCTTTGCCACTTACCTGGAGTCACTACCTCTTTGTTTTACAGCTTTTGTTCATAAAATGAAAATGGTATTTCTCAATTCAAGCTGCACTTCCAATCACCTGGGCAGCTTACAAGTATGCAGATTCTCAGACCCTAACAACATAACTTCCAATTGAGTATAAGACCAGACTGCGAATTACTGGATGGCTCCATTTTTAAGATTCTGTGGATCTTTTGATTGAATGGGCATTTTCTCTCTGAAAGCATTTCACTCTGTACTCTCTATAAGTGCAAACACATACACATTTCTTCTTCTTGTAAAGTGTGAGAGATGCTGGCATTTTCTGTAACCAGTTTACAGTAGAGAGCAGGCTGGACTTTGTGGCAGTGCAGGAGAACTGGTCGGTCTCCCCGATATTCTTGATTCATTCTGGCTCCCTAATCATCATGTGGTTATGTTATTTTAGTTGCCATAAATTTACAGAAGTAAATTTATGGCAACTAAAATACCTCAAAATACCTTTTTTTTAACATAAATACTCAAAAGCATGCTCAACCAAATTTATTTTTAGACTCTTCACTCCAAAGTTCTTCTATAGATATAATGAGGGTTGACTGTGTTTGCACGCATGCATATATATTATAGTGCATGACAATAAGCTGATTTTCTTCTATGGCTCATGAACTTATTCTTTAAATTATTCCAAAGAAGCACTCCAAAAGTGTTTTTGAGCAATAGAATAATTGCATAGACCTCAGAGGTAAAGCACGAAAGTGCTTTAAAAGACAATCACTTGAATGTATACTTTGTGTTTGTTTAAACAAACAAATACCTTTACTAGTCTGACTATTTTATAAATAGACAGATTCCGACTTAAGTGCCCTCAAAGCTCTTAATCCATTCCATGGATCTTTTGAAAGGAGAAAAAATTATTTTCCACAGGCTTGATTTGAGTACTTTTCTAAGTTATTGAAATAATCCTTTGAAATGCTACATTCTTTGGAATGTTTAATAAGTCACCACATTCTAAGTCCATAACCTGCAAATCTGGGAAAAAATATTTTGGCTCTTTTGAACCTAATTTGGGTTTGGCAAAAGTTACCCCAAATCTGTTGCCTGTTGTCCAACTCTTGATTAATTAATTAATGAACTACAATAAAATGTTTTATGCAATCTTTCTGTTTTTCCCTTTAACCTTTAAAAACTGGAATAATAGATTCTTATCTCTTTCTGTCTTTTTGCCTGTGTTCATGTGGTAAACATTGATTTGTTCAGCTACAGAATTCGCTGCTGTTTAAAGAGCCTTAGCAGAAATGGCTGAAGTGATTAACTTGTGTTTTCTCTGCTACAGGTGGAGATAGATGCCCTTGGAGCCTGGGGCATAGTGAGGTGCAGCTTCTTTATGATGATTCTCATGGCTTGGAAGCTGCTGTAATGGTAACAAGCCTGAAACAAACATATCTCACGATGGCTTAGTGCTTCCTTCTGTTTTGTTTGGTGACAGCAGCTGGAGAGACTGATGGATGACAGATAGTTATCTAGAAATAAAAATAAATGTAGCATATTATGGTACCAGTGACACTAATAGGTAGCAAATATTTTTGTTGTGGTAGAGTTTAGTTTTAATTACTAAAAATACATCTCTGGACGTGGTTTCATAGTGTAGCGGTTAGCACGTCTGCTTTACACACAGAAGGCCTGGGTTCGTGCCCCAGTGGAGCCACAGTCCACTATTTACAGCCATGCCACCCTGAACAAGCCCGATGTCTGATCTCGGAAGCTAAGCAGGGTCGGGCCTGGTTAGTACTTGGATGGGAGACCAACTAGGAAGACCAGGTGCTGTAGGCATAAATAATAATAATAAAATTAAAATAAAATAAAAATTACATTTCCAGTGTACAGAGAGCTGAAGCCCTGCTCTTCCTAAATTAGCCAGCACAAAGGGATAATCTGAATCTGAGGGTCCCCTACGATCCTTGTCATTACCTCTAGTTTTGTTCTTCTAGTTCCTGGATAGTGTGTGTATTGTGTGTGTTTGTGTGTGCGCACGTGCTGTGTGCTTACCTATATGTTCGAGTGAGTTTCATTTTTCGGTGGGTTTGATTGGGATGTTTGAGGTGAGAATCAGTGAAAAAGAGAAAGAGCCATTGAAAAGTAATTGCTACTTGATGGCAGAACTAAGGCACTGCGAAGAGGTTAGCAACCCCTTTTTATTGCCTGCAATGCAGAGATTTTGTAATTAGTAGTTTCATTAGAGAGTGTGAATGACTATTAAATGGTTCAGCCAAACAAAGCATTCATTGTATTGGAAAATTTACTGTAATCAGATAGAAAAAGTACTATTTTTGTGAATCACTTATCAGGTTGTGGAAATAGTTTCACTATCTGGAGCTCTTATTAAAAGAGGTTCTTACTCACAGGCTTTGAAATGTATATAGGTCAGTGTCTGTCTGCTCAGGCTGCTATAACAATACATGGGTGGCTTACACAACAAACGTTTGTTTCTCACAGTTCTGGAGGCTAGGAAGGCCAAGATCAAGGTGCCGGCAGATTTGATGTCTGGCGAGGTCATCCAACCCACTTCCTGGTTCATAGACTGCCATCTTCCGTGTCCTCACTTGGCCTAAGGTAGAGGTCCTCAAGCTGTTTGGCACCGGGGACTGATGCTCCTATGAGAACCTAATGCCTGGTGATCTGAGGTGGAGCTGAGGCGAATATGCTGGTGCTGGGAGTGGCTGCAGACACAGATGAAGCTTTGCTTGCTTGCCCACCGCTCACCTCCTGCTGTGCATCCTGGCTCCTAACAGGCTACAGACTGGAACCCGTCCGTGGCCTGGGGTTTGGGGATCCCTGGCCTAAGGGACGAGAGAATTCTCTGGCCTCATAAAAAAAGGACACTAATCCCATTCATGAAAGCTCCACCCTCATGACCTAATTACTTTCCAGACGTCTCACTTCTTAATACCATCTCATTGGGAGCTAAGTTTCAACATAGGAATTTGGGGGTAGGGCAAAATTCAGTCCGTGTCCAAAGCGCGGCCACTTTGCTAGAGGCTCTGTGTGCATTGACCGTGGGCACGTCCTCTGCAGGGGCTTTCTTTGTCTGATGGCACAGGGTGTGCTTTCCTCCATTGACGGGCTGGCGTTCACATCTTCCTCGGGAGTTGGGACAGTTGTGTTTGGCAGTGGTGTCGCCTGTTGCGGTTTCGCTTTGTGAGTGCTCCTACACTGCTGCTATAAGACCAACAGAACGTGCTAGTTTCTAAGCATATGCAGGTTTCCTGGCATGGAGAATGCTTGTCGGGGTTTGCCCACACACCAACTGTCTCTGTTTGGGAGTAGCTGTCCCTATTTTTTAACCATGTTCACACTTTGTCGATCCAGAGGGGTAAAGTATATTTTAATCGGGCCCCAAGGCAGCTTTGTGGCTGGGTTAATTATAACCCTCTCTGAATTTGTACAGTGTTTTTCAGGCTT
The DNA here is from genome assembly GCF_000151845.1 of Pteropus vampyrus. Classification (NCBI taxonomy): domain Eukaryota; kingdom Metazoa; phylum Chordata; class Mammalia; order Chiroptera; family Pteropodidae; genus Pteropus; species Pteropus vampyrus. The sequence continues at coordinate 820,557 of NW_011888829.1, read as the reverse complement.
GAGAGTATTTTCACTTATCACAGCTCCTTCGATTTTCCGAGCTCCCTGTTTGGTAGGCAGGGTAGATGGTATGACCCCATTTCACGGATGAGAAAGTCGAGGCTGATGGGATCAAATAAAATGTATCCAGTTAAGTGGCTAAGGTGGCTGGGACCAAGACCCTGGAGCCACCATCTGGAACTTTCTCCAGCACAGCCAGCCACCCTGACTGCTATCCCCAGGCCTGTGCGCCAGGGGTCGATGCTAGCCCGGAGCCCAGAGGCACGCGGACTAGCCCTTCACGTCCTTTGCGGGTTTTCTCAACTGCTATTTCTATCATTTCCCTGCTCCCTACTTTTCTTTCAGGTGTGGAGAGAAACAAACAGTTATGGCTCCCCACGTGGTGCCAACACATTTTTTCTGAAGCCTTTGGGAGGCAGAGATAGGTCTAGACCTGCCGAATGGCAGCCGTGGCGTAGAGCGTGGCGGCGGGAACGAAGGGCAGCTGGTAGTGGACGTAGGTCGTTGGACCGAGCGGAGATGGCAGAGCGTTGCAGCCAGTGTGCCGACAGCTCACGTCCTCTCTGGGGGGAAGTTAGGATTCAGGTTCCGTCAGAATCCCGCGTTCAGGCATCGCCTTTTCCAGTGTCCATCTCTTCTTTCACTTTGCCACTAGTGCAGCACGGACCATGTTAGAATCTATTGATTTGTCTACCTTACCTGATGACGAATGCTTTGAAGGAAGGGGCCGTATCCCATCTGTACGTTTATCTCCATTTCTGTCATCCTGCCTGACACATAGTAGGTGCACTGTAAATGTTGGTTTAAAGACTGAGTGGATTTTTAACACTAGGCCCTGGTGAATGGAGGACTAGTGCTATTATTTGGTTTTCACACAGTTTTAGGGGACAAAATCTGACTCGGAAGAATCTTGAATTTGTATAATAATGAGGCGTGGTGCCTGAATTTGTACCGTGCAATATGTCATTCCGTTTATTTAATAACAGCATTGCCGACAGTTTTTCTTTGAAGATTTATTGGCACATTCTACTAAGACTGTATTAATGTTGGAATTATGGCTTTTCCCTGGTAAACTCCTATCATTGCAAGGAAAACGGGTGATTGGATTCGGGATCCTTTACAGAACCAGTTCTCATCTGCATAATCCCTGTTGAGAGAAGAGAGTTGTCTTCACGGGGGCAGCTGGGTGTCAACAGAGAAACTATTTTCTTTCTTCACCACGCCCACGTGCTGCTTCCCCCTCCCCGGCCACATGCAACTGCAAATATATTCGTGCATCTTCCGAGCTCTTGCTGCCAGTGTTTTAGTTGAGTCTCAGTTAGGTCAGAAATTTGACCAGTATTGAATGTAAAACAAACAGGATATGTGTCCTCCTGGCCTTCTGAGATGCAGGAAGTGCATTTGGGACAGCTGGCAGAGCCTTTGCCGCACTGAAGGCTCACAGGAAATGGGCTGTCCTGGCTCCTGCTGTGGGGGTGAAGGGCCTCCATTTTCATCCCTGTTTTTCATACACGGTGACCTATAGAAGGCTGATCTAGGCCTCCTGGAGGGCTCTGGAAAGCCTTCCCCTGACAGTAAAAGGTGAAATTCATCTCTAGGTGCAAGGATATATTTAGTGGATGTGAGGGAGGAGCTACTATATAGCAAAGCTAGAGCCCTTTTCAGTTCTAAAAACAATCAGATTTCCAGCATTTTATTCTCTCTCTACCTGCTGCTCTATTTCTGCCATCTAGGCACCGTCATCAGCAGCCTCTACTCCTTCCTACCCTCCCCTTCATCATTACTGAGTTGCAAGTATTATTTACAGGATGGGTTAGTTTTCTAGGGCTGCTGTAGCCACAGACTGGGGGGCTTAAACAACATTTACTTTTTCACAGTTCTGGAGGTTGGAAGTCTGAGATCAAGGTGCTAATAGGATTGGTTTCTTCTCAGGCCTTTATGTTTGGCTTGAAGATGGCCGTCTTCTCCCTGTGTCCTCATGTGGTCTTCCCCCCGGGTGTGTGTGGGTCCTAGTCCCCTCTTATAAGGACATCAGTCAGATTGGATTCGGGCCCACTCTAATGACCTCATTTAACCCAGTTACCTCTTTAAAAGCACTATCTCCAAATACAATCATACTCTGAGGTACCAGGGGTTAGGACTTCCACATACGAACTTTTGGGGTACAAAAACGCAGCCCGTAATATGGGCCGAGAGTCAGGACTCTTAACGAGCTGTAAGGACAGCTGCATTGAAAGAGTCAGAGTCAGACTTAAACCTATCACAGGAGAGCATAACCCCCAACCCTATCCTGGCCTTTTTTCCAAACATTAAAGCACAAAGCACGATGAAGGACTAAAGGAGGAGAGAAGGGGCAACTGTGTGGGGGAGGGGAGGGCTAGCTGGCTGAGCTGTCGTGTCTGAGCCCAGCCTTCTCCACCCCAAGATTTTATCTAAAAGATGGAACATTTTATTTCTTTGCTTTATTTAGCCACAAATGGAAATGTACATTGATATCATTTTCATTAAAAATACTCTCCTCCTTAATTTCTCTCATCAGTTGTAATGACTTCTTCCAAGTTAGAGCTGCTAACGGATGTTCGAGGGAAAACAGAAAATGGGACATGCAGCTGCTGTAAGCAGCTCTGGAACAAAGTGGTCATCAGGAGACTATGAAAGCGAAGCCAGAAATGTACACAGAGTTTGTTTAATTCAAGGCGGCCTTTTCACGAGGCCTTTGAAAAGGGTCAGTTAGGGTCAGCCAAGGCAAAATGGTGAATAGGCCAGTTTTGTACTTAGGCTTCCATCTGGCTTTGCTCTGCTCGTCGTTGTTGTCTGGCAGTTCCAAAGTGTTCTGTGATTCTCAAAGTGGGGTTCCTCTACTCCCTCGTATGTGACAGGATGCCTAGGGCAAACGCGGCTTCTGGTTTGTGAATTTTACTTTACGATTGTTTGAGAAATCCAGTGAGTAAACTATCAAGTAATTTATAAGATTTTTATAATCTAACAAATAGATGTGTTACAGAGAGGAATGCAAAAGGTATATGACTTTTAAAGCTAAAACATGCCACTTTAAGGAAACGTAGGGCGATGGTGGTCCACGCCCACACCTCATCTACCCTGGCAGTGCACGTTTACAGTCATTTGCTCTTTAGATTGGTTGCTGGGTTGTTGGAAAGTTTTAGAAATATTTAAACTCTCTTCAAGATACCAGGTATCTGGAACCTTCTTTCAGCCTCCGGCCATTTTCCCAAGTAACAGCCAGATAATTTGATAAACACATTCGTGTGAATGTGCTAATAAATGCTAACCCATTAGTGGGAACACTGTGTACAGTGGTCCTTTCTATTCATCACCATCTTCACTGTCTTGGATAAACTATGCATATTTTAATTGTGGCCATTTAGTGATGATGTCTCTGCCTCTCATTGAATGTGTTCACTCAGCGTATGTTTATTGGGTGCTTACAGTGTGCCAAATACTGTTCTAGGCACCTGAGATATATGAGTTAAAAATTAACAAAATCCGTGCCCAAGCTGAGCTTACGTGTGGGTGGGGAGACAATAATAAGTAAATTCCCTAATGTGTTTGTAGCTGATGAGCATTTTGGGAAAAAATGGAGCAGGGTAAAGGGCACGGGAGATGTGGAGGGTGGGCACTGGTTTGCAACTTCAAATAGGCAGGACAAGGAAGGACTCACCAAGAAGATGATACCTAAGGAAATAAAGAATTGAGATGTACAGATTTCTGGGGAAAGACAGAGAAGAGTAAGAAGCAGCCTGTGTACAATCTCTAAGGCTGGAGTATGGCTTGTCTGAGAAACAGCCAAGAGGCCAGTAGAGTGGACTGGGGTGAGCGAGGGAGGGGCAGAGCAGTAGCGGGTGTGTTCACATAGGGCCACTGTAAGGTCTTTGGCGTTTACTCTGAGCTGGGAAGCCATTGGGAACATTCTGGTTGCTGTGTTGACAGCAAACCAGGAGGACATGGCAGAAGCACGGAGACGAGTTAGGAGGCTGTTCCCGCAATACAGACGAGATGATGGTGGCTTGGGCCAGAGTGTAGGCAGTGAAGGCGGTGAAAAGGGGTTGGAATTCTGGAGATATTTTAAAGGCAGAGTGCACAGGAATTATGGGTGGGTTGGGCAGAAGAGAGAGAAGACAAAGAGAAGACTCAGAGGAAGCTTCACAGTTGTCGCATGACCAAGGATGGAGTTGATATCAACTAAGAAGGGGGTCGTGATGGCTAGAGCGGGCTTTGGGGTGATGAGGGGCTTGGCTTCGGGTATATTAAATTGGAGATGTCTCTTAGACATTACCGAGTAGGCACTTGGGTCTATGCATCTGGAGTTTGGCAGAGCAATCTGACTGGAGATATAAGTTTCAGAGTCATCAGCATAGATGGTGTTTAAAGCTGTGTTTAGGTGAGGTCCCTGGGGAATGGATGAGAGACGATTAAAGGCCCAAGGACCGAGGCTTGGAGCACGACAACATAAAAGAGGGCCTGGAGAGAGAAGACTGAGGAAGAGTGGTCAGTACTGTCCCGGAGTTTGTGGTATTCCGGAAGCCAAGTGAAGAAGGAGTTCCCAGGAGGAGGAAGTGGCCTGTGCCAAATTTTGCTGGTTGATCAAAAGAAATGAAGAGTGATTTGCCCATTGGGCTTGGCAAGTGGGAGGTCGTTGGTGGTTGTGTGGTAGAGGAACAGAAGCCTGGTTGGGACAGGTTCCTGAGAGCATAGCCGGAGAGAGACTAGAGACAGTGAACATAAAGACCTCCAAGGTGATTTGTCAATAAGGTGGTAGAGAAATGGAGAATTAGCTGGAGTGAGAAGAGGGTTTAGGAGAGGGATTTGAGTGATAATAGGAATGGTCCAATAGAGAAGGGAAATTTGCTGATGTCGGGGAGTGGGGGAATCCTTGCTGCAATGTCACTGACTAGGCACACGGGGATAGGATCTAGTGCACAAGTCTGCATTAGACAGGTGCGTGAGCAGTTCATGTATGCTAACAAGAGATAAGGCAGGTGTGTGGTAGTTACACACATGCTGGTAGGCAGACAGATGCCATAGTGGGAGTTTGTGGAAATTCTATCATTTGTATCAATTCTCAGTGTTGCAGGGTGCAAGATCATCACCTGAGAGGGAGGGTGGGTAAGCAGGTGATGGAGAGGTGAAGAAGAAGGAAAAGATGTGAAATAATTGTCTAGGAGCATGAGCGAGTGAGAGGATTTGGAAATATAGTATCCTCGTAGGCAGTATTAAGGGATCACTTGAGGCTTGTGGTCCCATGTCTAACACGAGACTAGTGTGGCACGATTGTGTGTTTTTCTCTCGCAGCGTTCTGCTTCAGGGGCAGAAGCATGGAGGTGGCAAAAGATTGGAGTTAATTAGGAGTTTGCTAGAATAGAGTATGAAGAAATGGAAGAGGGGCACAGGGCTGGGAGGGATAGGCAAGGGAGTGACGTAATGATTGGCTACAGCATCTAAACCGGGACATGTGGGGAAAAGGGCAGGAGAGGATTGACGGACAGTGAAAAGGTGATGGGATCAGTGGATTGTAAATCTTGGGGGGATCAAAGGATTGTTGGAGGTGGGTCACCAGAGCGGGTAAGCTGGGAACTCGGGGGATGATGGACAAAGAGTGTGACACCTGAAGTTGTGATCGTGGAGGAGTTGTAGTTATTGGCAATGACAAGACATTTGAATTCTTACCTGATCTGTTTTCAAGGGCCTGGGTTGCTGTCCTTTGGCACACTTAATTCAGTTAGCGGCCATGCATTTATCAGGGCAGTTGTTCCTATTCTTGATTGTAAATATCGCATGGGCAGGGACTGTGTCCGCTTTTTCTCACCATTATATCCCCCTGTGTCTAGGATCGTGCCTGGCCAATTGTAGGAGCTTCATAGATAATTGTTGAATGAAACGTAAGACCCATGGTGACAGTAGTAACGTGACCGGAGGTGGGGAAGACGCTCTTCACTTGGGTGTTGTGGTTTTTGATGATGCCAACATAAGAACCAAAAATTGACTCTTAAGCAAAAATCAAATGGGATTTGGCATAATTTCTGATCTGTTGATTAAAAGACAAATTAAATTCCTATACCATTTTCAAAAGCTAATTTATAGGAAAAAGAAGGCACGTGGTAGGAAAGATAATGATTGGATTTTAGGAGCTTATATCTTTAACAATTTTATTTAAACAATATTTTAAAATTTTATGCATGGTTATTGGTCTTTATTCATTCAACAGTTACATGAATGTCTATTATGTATGAGACACAGTGTAGCTGTGGTTTCAATGTAGCAAGGCAAGTCTTGGGCCCTCAAGAACTTAAAGAATTAATAACTGATTGAAGAAAGAACTTTTTTTTTTTTGATAAATAAGTAGTGGAATTTCAAGAATACAATTCAGAATATAGA
>NW_011888829.1:809537-814114 GCF_000151845.1 Pteropus vampyrus | reverse complement strand
TATCAATTCTCAGTGTTGCAGGGTGCAAGATCATCACCTGAGAGGGAGGGTGGGTAAGCAGGTGATGGAGAGGTGAAGAAGAAGGAAAAGATGTGAAATAATTGTCTAGGAGCATGAGCGAGTGAGAGGATTTGGAAATATAGTATCCTCGTAGGCAGTATTAAGGGATCACTTGAGGCTTGTGGTCCCATGTCTAACACGAGACTAGTGTGGCACGATTGTGTGTTTTTCTCTCGCAGCGTTCTGCTTCAGGGGCAGAAGCATGGAGGTGGCAAAAGATTGGAGTTAATTAGGAGTTTGCTAGAATAGAGTATGAAGAAATGGAAGAGGGGCACAGGGCTGGGAGGGATAGGCAAGGGAGTGACGTAATGATTGGCTACAGCATCTAAACCGGGACATGTGGGGAAAAGGGCAGGAGAGGATTGACGGACAGTGAAAAGGTGATGGGATCAGTGGATTGTAAATCTTGGGGGGATCAAAGGATTGTTGGAGGTGGGTCACCAGAGCGGGTAAGCTGGGAACTCGGGGGATGATGGACAAAGAGTGTGACACCTGAAGTTGTGATCGTGGAGGAGTTGTAGTTATTGGCAATGACAAGACATTTGAATTCTTACCTGATCTGTTTTCAAGGGCCTGGGTTGCTGTCCTTTGGCACACTTAATTCAGTTAGCGGCCATGCATTTATCAGGGCAGTTGTTCCTATTCTTGATTGTAAATATCGCATGGGCAGGGACTGTGTCCGCTTTTTCTCACCATTATATCCCCCTGTGTCTAGGATCGTGCCTGGCCAATTGTAGGAGCTTCATAGATAATTGTTGAATGAAACGTAAGACCCATGGTGACAGTAGTAACGTGACCGGAGGTGGGGAAGACGCTCTTCACTTGGGTGTTGTGGTTTTTGATGATGCCAACATAAGAACCAAAAATTGACTCTTAAGCAAAAATCAAATGGGATTTGGCATAATTTCTGATCTGTTGATTAAAAGACAAATTAAATTCCTATACCATTTTCAAAAGCTAATTTATAGGAAAAAGAAGGCACGTGGTAGGAAAGATAATGATTGGATTTTAGGAGCTTATATCTTTAACAATTTTATTTAAACAATATTTTAAAATTTTATGCATGGTTATTGGTCTTTATTCATTCAACAGTTACATGAATGTCTATTATGTATGAGACACAGTGTAGCTGTGGTTTCAATGTAGCAAGGCAAGTCTTGGGCCCTCAAGAACTTAAAGAATTAATAACTGATTGAAGAAAGAACTTTTTTTTTTTTGATAAATAAGTAGTGGAATTTCAAGAATACAATTCAGAATATAGAGTTGCATCAAAACTTGGGAAGAGCACACAAATAGTAATTTTAACTGCACAGATTCCACCTGAGGCATCACACTTAACGTGTCGAAGCAGCGTTTTAAGTCAATAAACTCAAAAGATTACTATTCAAAATTAAAGGTAAATGAGAAAGAGAGACAGTCATTGTTTGGACACGAACACTTATTTATGCTTCCCCTTCCTCCAAACATTTTTTCTCCTTGTTCCTCTTTTTTCCTTTCACATCAGGAAAATGCCTGCCACATAGTAGGAACTGAATAAATATTGACTGAGCTACTGAGTAAATTACCTGAGTTCCAGAGAATAATAAATTTCTCCATAGTTATTGTTATTGAATGGATATGCTTTCCTCACTCTCTCTCCCCCAAATTCATATATTGAAGCCCGAACTCCCAGTGTGACTATATTTGGAGTAAGGAAGTGATTAAGGTTAAATGAGGTCATTGGAGTGGGGCCCTGATTCAAAAGGATTAGTGTCCTTATAAGAAGAGACAGGAGAGAGCGACTCGTTCTCTGTCCCGCACACCGAGGACAGGCCATGTGAGGACATAGCAAGAAGGTGGCTATCTGCAGTCGGGAAGAGAGATCCACCAGAACCTGAACCCTGCTGGAACCTTGATCTTGGACTTTCCACCCTCCAGAACTGTGAGAAGATAAATCTTTGTTGTTTAAGCCACCCAATCTGTGGTGGTTTGCTAGAGAAGCTTGAACTGAGATAGACATGTGAGACTTTTGCCTGCAACTTGGAGAAAATGGCATCTGATAACCTCTATTTATCTATTATGTTAATTTTCCATTTACATTATACAGGATTGCTTCAAAAATGGTATCTCTTCTGCTGATTCTTTGGTCTGGGGAATGTTTCTTAAACATGGCTTTCGCCTGAGCTGTGGAGAAGCCAGCTTGCATAGAATCAGAGAAGACAAATGTTAAAAGGTTTACAGGATTTGCTGGTGTTAATTCTGGATTAAAAATAATTAAAGAGAAGGAGGAAGGGTCAGGCTGAAAAGACTTCCAACCATTTCCTCGGATAGAAGCGTGCTGGAACACGTTATGAGGATCCCGGGTGGGAACAGGGCAGGGCGGATGAAGGCTGTCATGCGTCGTGTTTCTCTTTACGTCTGCATCGCTAGAAATGAGTGGTTATGTCAGTAGCTTCATTTTGATTACGCTCGTCGATAAACTAAAGCGTGTGTACTAATTTACAGAAGTAGTTGAAGTTAATGGTTTTGGCATTTCATGACAAAGCCAGAAACGTTAATCTCTAGATTAGAAGTATTGAGGATGCACAATTTACAAAATCAATAATTCTTTTTTTTCCAGCTATTTGCTGATATTTGATCTTCAGTTTTTGCCCAGAGACATATAAACCTAATAGTAGGTAGCCAGGAAGAATGAACTCACACAGGACATTTTCGTATGCTTTGGGGCTAATTCTACTCTGGAAGATATATTCATCTCAAAGCAGTTTATTTTCAGAAATCATCTCACTAACTCTGTTTAATTTCTGGATTTGAGTTAAGAAAAATCTACTAATAGTTGCAGGCCAAAACATCAGTAATTTCTCCTTTACCCTGCTTTGCCCTCCCTACACGTTTACCGGGAACATCTGTCCATCATCTCCAGCTGTGTGACTCTAGGACTCTAGGGAGGCGAGTGTGGCTGGTCGCATCACAGGCCTTTCTCTTGTTCATCAGAGAGGAGAGAAGTCCCCTGCACACTCCTCAAAACCATGCATTCCTTTCTGCACGTAGCCACTCACCCACTTGGCTTTTGCTGGGTGAGTAGCCAAGAAGCGTGTTTCATTTATCTTATTGCTCAAGCCCTTCACGTGGGGAAGAGGAGTAGGAGGAGGTGAAATGCATTGTGACTTGGGAGCTTGCTTTGTATTTTAGCCAGAGGCAGGCCATTGGTTCTCAGCAAATGCTCCACCAGTCTTCCAGATCTTAAGAAGTTTCCCTCAAGCTGTCTGAGAATTCTGAGATGTCCCGAATAGTTGGAGACCTTTCTGGAGCTGCCGAAGGATGAGGGCGAGTAAACCAAGGTGCTGTGAGGCTCAAAGGCCTGTTCTCATGGCTGCTGCTAGTAGGTGGGTCTCGAACGCCTGCACTGGCGCATTCAACTCCAGGAGCGTTTTTCACTTCTCAACTGCTTCTCCAGTAGTGGATTTTGTCTTGTTCTAACTCAGCTGCTCTAGTTGAAGCGGGAGGGGACCCTCAGAGCTCTGTGCTCTGTCCCATAACTGCCCATCTGTTCTCTGAGATCCTGGGGACTCCATATAACTCAGCTTGAAAACCACTGGACTAGAAAGGTGTGGGAGGGCCCAGGTGAGGACATCGTCCAGCCAAGTGAGACTGCTGGGGCCCTTTCTTCTTCCTAGTCTCACGCCTCTCTCTGGAAGTGCCTTTCCAGACAGGATGACCAGTCAGAGCCCCCTCCTTCGGGAAACCATTCCAGTTCCCCCATCGGACAGGCGCCTCCTCCCTCATCCACTTCTCTGGGGCTGGTCTGCGTCTGCCTTGGGGGCAAGCCGGGCCATCCTCAGTCTGAGGGCGAGCTTCTCGAGGTCAGGAACCATGTGTGCCCATTCCGTCCCTTTAGCACCTATAACAGCACATTGCCTGTAACAGGGATTCAGCAAATGCTTGCGGACCTGAACTGGAGAGACCATTTCATTGGGTCACCATTTGAGCTGGATAACCTCTGACCTCTGCATGTGGCCATGTGTCACCTCAGGCAGGGGGCGAGGGTTATTTAGATAATATAATCGGTGTACAGAAATGCTGTGTGAAAATCTAAAGTCATGATCATATTCTCTTGCTGTTTTCACAGTTAAGGGCATTTTAGTATGAGGATCAAAGATTGTTTGTAATTGGTTTAAAGAGGAAGCCTTGAGTTTTCTAGGTCTAAAACTGGGCGACCGCAGAAGACTGATTAATGTGCAAAGGCCTCGAGGAGGAAGTGTTTGCATTAATTCCACTAATAATTACAGCACACCTACTGTAAGCCTTCGCTGCTGAGGGATGTATCAGATGTCTCTGTCCTGCCTCACATCCTCTGGGCCCATCTTTACTCCGGCCATTGCTGGGCAACCAGCCTGACACAGTTGTAACTGGACAGCATCTTGCTTCAGCTGCATCACATCTCTCCCTTTCTGCCCAGGTTTCTGGAAACCACTGCTGGGAGGCCTGCTGGGAGTCAGGCAGGTGCCGCCTGGAAGTGCGGTGGCGTCCACACCACA
>NW_011888829.1:801766-809487 GCF_000151845.1 Pteropus vampyrus | reverse complement strand
AACGCCTGCACTGGCGCATTCAACTCCAGGAGCGTTTTTCACTTCTCAACTGCTTCTCCAGTAGTGGATTTTGTCTTGTTCTAACTCAGCTGCTCTAGTTGAAGCGGGAGGGGACCCTCAGAGCTCTGTGCTCTGTCCCATAACTGCCCATCTGTTCTCTGAGATCCTGGGGACTCCATATAACTCAGCTTGAAAACCACTGGACTAGAAAGGTGTGGGAGGGCCCAGGTGAGGACATCGTCCAGCCAAGTGAGACTGCTGGGGCCCTTTCTTCTTCCTAGTCTCACGCCTCTCTCTGGAAGTGCCTTTCCAGACAGGATGACCAGTCAGAGCCCCCTCCTTCGGGAAACCATTCCAGTTCCCCCATCGGACAGGCGCCTCCTCCCTCATCCACTTCTCTGGGGCTGGTCTGCGTCTGCCTTGGGGGCAAGCCGGGCCATCCTCAGTCTGAGGGCGAGCTTCTCGAGGTCAGGAACCATGTGTGCCCATTCCGTCCCTTTAGCACCTATAACAGCACATTGCCTGTAACAGGGATTCAGCAAATGCTTGCGGACCTGAACTGGAGAGACCATTTCATTGGGTCACCATTTGAGCTGGATAACCTCTGACCTCTGCATGTGGCCATGTGTCACCTCAGGCAGGGGGCGAGGGTTATTTAGATAATATAATCGGTGTACAGAAATGCTGTGTGAAAATCTAAAGTCATGATCATATTCTCTTGCTGTTTTCACAGTTAAGGGCATTTTAGTATGAGGATCAAAGATTGTTTGTAATTGGTTTAAAGAGGAAGCCTTGAGTTTTCTAGGTCTAAAACTGGGCGACCACAGAAGACTGATTAATGTGCAAAGGCCTCGAGGAGGAAGTGTTTGCATTAATTCCACTAATAATTACAGCACACCTACTGTAAGCCTTCGCTGCTGAGGGATGTATCAGATGTCTCTGTCCTGCCTCACATCCTCTGGGCCCATCTTTACTCCGGCCATTGCTGGGCAACCAGCCTGACACAGTTGTAACTGGACAGCATCTTGCTTCAGCTGCATCACATCTCTCCCTTTCTGCCCAGGTTTCTGGAAACCACTGCTGGGAGGCCTGCTGGGAGTCAGGCAGGTGCCGCCTGGAAGTGCGGTGGCGTCCACACCACACGGGCCAAGCTGTGAGCAGGGAAGGACGGGAGCTGGTGGGAAAGCCCTCCCTCCACCATCCTTTGGTGGACGATTCTGAGCCACATTCTATTCCTCTTCCAAGGCCCCAGTGGGACCGAGCGCCAGTGAGCCACACGGTGACCAGCCCGTTAATGTGCCTCCTAATGTGCTTCTCTCCCCTAGTTCTTCACTCCTGCTCCTGGGATCCATCCCAAAGAAACTACTGCATGGAAGTGGGGAGTTCAGACTAAGTCAGGGGAATAAAGAATGTAGTAAGATATTCTCCCTGTCCTCCAAGAGCTTATCAGTCCTTTGACTGGGGAGTCTTGTGGAGCATTTGGTTACTTTAGAAGTAATTTCACTGGTAAAGGCCAAAATGGGTGATTCAGGCAAGGTGGGTATGGCTGGAGAAAGGGAAAGAGAAGGCTGGTGTGAGTGGATCCACCTAATAGGCAGAGATCCCGAGAGGGGTTTGCGTGGGTGGGGAGGGCGGGTGGAGGAAGCGCCAGCGTTGGGTCAGGGTCGTTGAAGAGAAAGAGTGAAAAGTGCCTTTGGCGTTATCAGAGTGTGTGCTGTCGTGAGTGCCAGGCGTAGGATTCCCAGCGTGCCCTTGACTGGATGAAAAGAAACGCTGGCTTATGGAAGTCTGAAAACTTGGGGGGTGTAGGCTGGGGAAGGAAGATAGAGGACTGAGAAACTGTTGAGACATCAAAGTGGGATCAGGTGAATGAGAGGCAAGTTCAGTGACCCCAAAGTTTAATGGACAATTCCTTGAGCATCTGCTAGGAGCAAAGTTTCCTAAGGGAGAACAAGGAACGACCTTGACAGGGGACACCCAAGTCTGGGGGAAAGCCCTGTCTGTGAGGTGTGGAGTAGTGTTTCAAGGGAAATAGTCTCATGCACCCCCAGAGTTGACTTAAATTGTTTTTATTATCATTTTATTTAAATATATAGAAAAGAAACCTAGGTATAAACCCCTAGTACTTAAAGCTCTTCTATATCCATAAACCAAAAGAGATTTACACATTTAAAACGAAATGACAGAACCAACAAGTTTCAGATTAACAACATCGATTTAATGTGATGGATGGTATTTTTTGCTAGACGCCCAAGTTCAGCGTGTTGTGTGCCCTGTGACTCCATCCCACCACGTGTTTCTCTAGTTGAACCACGGAGAAACCTTTGTGTGAACAGCTGGCCATAATTGAATGCATTATTTGCCTCTCGAGCTCGCCTCTGCTCTTTTCCCATTAGCCAGAGACAGTGGAAGTGGCGTCATTGGTGCCAACACGGCCCTAAGCGTAAAGCAGAACTGGGCGCTGACCTGCCCGTGGCAGAGGGTGGGAGAGGAGGTGTTGGAAGGAAGCTGGCAGATGGAGGCGGGAGGTAGGAAGAGGACGGAGAGAGAACCCACAGCCTCCCGCCAGACCAAGAGGGATGCGGCATCAAATATTTAGTTCAGCTGGGGAGCTAAAGTCAGTTTCTTTGGCTATTAAATTCCGGTGAAGTAGAGACTCAGAGATATTTTTCTGGATCAAGAGACCCCTCTATGGCATCCGTGGGTAGAGTAGAATATTTGTGAAATATTACATTATTTACTTACTATAGTTTTTTGAAATTATTGTATTGCAAGAAACGCCTTTAATGGAAGGGAGCTTTAGTTGCACAGTTGAAATACCGGGCTTCGTCAGCCCGTAAATGCTTCCACCTGTGGCTCAGTCCTGCACCCACCTCCGCTTGCCCCTCGGCCATCTCGGGCGGCTCTTCTGCTGCAGACCCCGAGACCCGAGCATGGCTCCGGCACAAACCGGGCTGTTTGCAAGTCTGGCCACTGCCTCTCCCCTTCGAATCAGGGTCCGGAGGTAAGGTGGGCTGGGTTTTCATCTCTGCTTCTCCGTTTTCTGTGTGACCTTAGACGCAGTTTCTTCATCTATACAATGGAGATATGAGAACATCTCCCTTGCAGAGTGAATGAGTTAATAAACGTGAAGTGTCTGGAACACTCTGCACATGGTTGTGAGTGCTGTGTAACAGCTAGTGATGGTGATGATGACGTCGTAGATAAATCAGTGGCGTTTTACCCCAGAGGGAGGCTCTGGGCCTGTTCGAAGGGCCTTGCACAGGGTCCGCAGGGGAGATAAATGGCTGACCATTTGCGGATCCTTTGCTAAAAGGCAACACCAGGGTATAAAACTACATAAATGAAAAAAGAAATTCATAAAATGATCATGAACCCTCATTATTTCAGACCTTGTTAGTTTGTGCATTTGGACTTTGTGGTCAGATGGCGTTTTCCTGGCCAAGAGGAAAGGGTGGTGGAGGGATGGCGCGAAGAAGACAGCGGCCCAAACGAAATTAAAAGAGTCTTGTCCGAGGCACTTCAAAAAAACCCTACTTTTTAACATGTTTATTTTGCGTTACAAACACAGATGTGCGAATTATGTGTCGTTCTTATCTATTTATCATAGCAGGTCCCCAAGGACAGTTACTCGGCACAGTTGGCTCTCCTAAGACATTTTGCTGAGTCAGGCCTATATCAGTCTGGGTTCCCCCAGAAGTGCGTGCTGAGCCCGGGATGTGAGGAAGCACCGGGAGGGAGTGGGCAAGGAAGGAAGCTGGGACAGGGCGAGCTGTTGAGCTGGTTATCACTGGGGCTCAGGGCTCAACCCACCGCAGGGTCTCTGGGAGACTGCAGAAGATGCTTCTAGTCCCTCAAGCCGGCGTGTGAGGGGCAAGCCGGGCCATTCGTCCATTGATTCTCTTCGGTCATGTGCTGAGGCCTGCCGAGGTGAGGACATTAACTGCCTGGCCCTTCCTGTCTGTCCTGTGGGATCCCAGAGGACTCTTGTGGCCAGACAGCCTGCAGGCACAGGTTGTCAGGCACTGGCAGGTGGAAGACTAGGGTCAGCCTGCTGGGGGTGAGTCGCCCTGGGGACATGGGCTGGGCACTGCTGTCAGCGAAGCCTTTCCCAGTTCTGTGCTGTGTGACACCTACACCTTCCTTGGCACTCAGCAGACATTTTTAATAATGTGTTTCGATGCATTTTGCAGATACATTTGCTCAGTGTCCTCAGCGGAGAATCCTGATTTGGTTCAGTCTCAGACACTGAGAGGCAGGGTGAGATGGAGGAAGGGCTGGTGGAGGGAGCCAGCCACGCGGGTTGCAGGAGGCTGAGGAGGCACCTGGAGTGCAAGCGGGCCTTGGGTCAGATGCGCACCTCATTCCCGTGCAGCCGTGACTCCAGAGGAGGCTGCTGTCACGCTCCTGGGGAACGCAGGGCAGGCGCAGGGCAGGGCTCTGCCATCACCGTGGGACGGAAGGGGCAGGTGGTCATAATCTGCTTTCGCTGGATAGTCCAGTTGTAATAGTAAAGTGGCCAGATTTTAGCCAGGGGTGGGAGGGCCAGGTGGAGTGGAGATGGATCTTGTAACTGTAGCTGCGGGAAGGGCAATGCCTTTCTATATATTTGTTGGCAAAATATGGGGGTGTTAGCAGCGAGGGGTGTGGCTTAGAACAGAGAGGTGGCTTCAGCAGTGTGCTAGGGTGCACCAGGATCTAAAGACCCAGTGGAGCCTCTACTCTGTCCTTTATGAGTCTTGTGACCTTGGGCGACTTGAAACTATTCAGTCTGTGGAAGGCAGGAAAAGGTAACATGCCACTTCCTGGGTCGTCGTGAAGAGTGGATGAGGGCTTGTAACCCTTACGAAGCACTCATATCCTTCTTAGCTTTTTTTTAATGGTGGAATTTCTTAAAGATTTACATTTAATAAGATGCTTTTAATAAAATAATGTAACACAATATAGTCATGCTATTTACAGGATAATTGCAGGTTTTATAAAAATGTTAATTCAGAATATATATTGAGACAGAAATTTTTAAATTTAATTTAATTTTTATTAATACTTTTTAAGCAAGGTAAAACAGTGATAGTAAATTACAACTAAAAGTGTCCTACAGAAAAAAAGTTTTTTGCCTTCCATTTCCTAAGCCAGCTTGTTAGAGACAGTCCCCTTGGATGTTTTTAGTTTCTTTATATATCGCCATATTTAAAAACAATATACTGCTGTTTCTTAAACAGTATTAGATATTACATATCAACTTTCTGATATAGTTGATTGAATTTTTGTTCTTATACCCTACTCTTCTTTCTTATTTTCTCATTATAACTATATCACAATTTTTGGTTAAGTCCCTTTTCAGTATTTACATTATTATGACGACGGTAAATATCATTTACTGCTGAGCCAAATCGTCTGCTATGATTATACTTAGTTCTTGTACATCCTTTTATTTTCCTAGAGGTAGTAACCGCCTTTACAAAATTTGTTCATCGCTTACATATCTATTGCTAATTTCCGCCAAAGATTCTACTAGACTGTCACATGTCTATTAATGTTGTTCTCCACACACCTCAACATGGAAGGTCATCCCCGAGTCCCATTTCCTCCCTCTGAGAGCCCTCTTTTCTCCTCTGGCTGCCTGTCTTTAGGCTGGTGGTACCGTCCAGGTGATCCTAGGACTTAAGTGACCACCCTCCTGGTTACATTCCCTTTTGCACGTGTCACGCCATCACATTCCCGCTTCGTTTATTTCCTCTTTTGCTATAGCACATCCCGTAGTGGCTTCTTGAAAAAGTGTGTACTTTCAGCCCTTGTTTGCTTTTATACTCTTGGTCCGTAGCTGGTCTGGGTAGAGAATTCTAAGTTGCAGTTAAGTCTGTCAAATTTGTAAAACAGGAATCCTTTAACGAGTGATGTGTTGCCACTTAGGTTGTTTCTTCGTAGGAGGCTGGTTCTTTCCCCCTGCGGGCCTGGTGCCGTTTAAGTCCCGAGCCCCTCTGGGCTCTGTGCTGGCGAATTGCCCCTCCTTCTGTAGCATTCACCTTCAGCCTTGCTGAGGTCGTAACTCCCTCTGCGCTTCTCATCAGGTGCCTCCTTCACCGGCTCGTCATCTTCCGAAGATGTGTTGTAATTTTGCACGTGTTGGTGTCGTCTTTCCCGTTCTCATCTTTGTGGAATTGTGACTTTTTCGTTTTTTGCAGTTCCTTTCCTTCCGTTGGTGGCGACCTGCTCTGTCCAGTTAGAAATCTGGTATTATCAGAAGTAAATGAGAGCAGTGAGCAAGTTCCCCTGGAAAACTGGAGCATAATATGTTCAGGGTCTTTCGATCAATAAGTAAATAAGACTTCCCTTGGGCAACTAAAGAGGCGGAACAGGGCAAGGGAGGAAAAAAATGGAAGAATGAAGAAAGAGCATTCAGTAGAAAAATATGCCTCAGTGAGGGACTATCTGGTGACATATCAAGAGGGAAAACAAGTTGAAATCCTGGCCCGTCCCGCCTAATGGAGGCTGCCCATCCACTGTAGGCTGGGGAATCATTATTGAGAATGCATTTATCAATGGCCATTATTGTAGCATTTTTTTCAAGTGCCACTACGGATAAGAATTTTATGCTTGTCAGTCCCAGAGGGTCCTGAAAACACAGGATTATATAACAAAGGACATTGATTATGCAAAACAGATTCTGTGCTGTCATAGGGAGGTGCCTCACCTCCATCAGAGGATCACCGGCACCATCCTGGAAGATGAAATGCAGGGTCCCGCGGCCCGTGAACGCACTGCGTGGAGACCGTAGGCTCCATTTTAAATGTGATTACACGAATGTAATAGATCTTGATGGTAGGGGAGAAAATTATGGATAAGGGTTTTTTCCTTTTTCATCTTGTCCATTGTATTTCTTCTTTCTTTACCACTTTTCTTCTTTGTGAATCTGAAGTCTCTGAATGAAAGATAACCATAATGGCTTGTTTATGTAGCTATAAAGATAGCCATTATAGCTTGTTTGTTTCCAAAGCCAAATATAGTATTTCTTGCCCATTTGTAGGTGGATCAAGACCACTAGTCAGAATAAGAAGAAAAATCTAAATTTTGAAACTTCCGGTTTTGGTCAGCCAGGAGCCTCTGTCTGAATTTCCACTCAATTCCAGGCTTCGTTTTATACCCAACCTTCTGACGAGGCCCTGGTTCTTTTCCTTTAATTATTTTATTATTAAAATGTGTTTAAAGGTTCTTCTGCGTGTATTGAGTGTTGGCTCACCTCTCTCAGCCTGTCTTTTCTGTCTCTTGGTGCTCTGTCAGAGATACACGGAATAATAGAAATTATGCCCCCACTGTGGGAAGAGAGGTTTCTGGAATCAGATAAGGCAGCGAGAGCACCACTCAGCTTTGACGGACGTTCAGGTGTTTGGTGGTCGTTCACATGACCAGGAGGCTCTCACTGTCCTTGTCTTATGACTAGCGCCAGGGCCAGTGGTGTCACTGTCTGTCATTATGACCGTCCCCAAGGACTGCCCTGCACGTCCTTCCACAGCAGACGTCGGACACAGCAGGAGCAGGGGTGGTCCCTCCTGTTGGCCACCTCACATCATCCCCTGAGCTCCTCGAGTCCTAGGACGAGGCTCTTGCATCATGCAGAGGGAGGGACTGTTGGTGGTGGGCACCTGCCTCCGACCCAGGACGTGGCATCTCATCCCCTTTTCTACACTGGCGGTTGCTTGGACTCAGGCAGACTCTGACCT
>NW_011888829.1:782292-801326 GCF_000151845.1 Pteropus vampyrus | reverse complement strand
AAACCTCTCAAAGAAGATTACAAAGCTGTTCTCTCATTACTCATCACTTTCTTCCTCCCTAGAATTTCAAGTCTTATTATCTCACCAAACAGAGTCAAAAGAGAAAAATATAAAAAGAAATCTTCCAGAATTACCTAGGCTACCCCCTGCTCCCCCTTTTCTTTCCATCTTTTTTGTGCTTTGGTTTGGTGGAAGTTAACAAGGATAGAAAATATCCAAGACCCCCTATCAAGATGTTAATTGGCTGTTTCTTGTCAAAGGAATTTAAGCGCTTCTGGGCGTGTATCTGTATTTCATTTAGAAGAGAACTTCTGTCTCAATTTCAGTTTTGTTACGTGACATTCTCAGGTGTCTCCACTTAGCTCAAGAGGTGTCGAGACATTTTAGTTTGCTTTAGTTTAAAACATAAATGCCACATATCACTTCAGGAGGAAGAAGGGCTGTTATAAAATCTGGCACACAATTAAAAAAAAGGAAAAAAGTCAGCTCCCTAACTGCTCAGAAGGATGTGAAGTCCAGTGACCTATGTCTTCTGAAACCTACTGGAAAATTAAGTTGCTGTTTTAATTACAGTTGGCATTTGCAACTCTCCAGGTGAAGGAAGTTGGCTTGCTGGAAGATTTCCCTGGGCATTGGAAGCTCAGGGAATTAATAAGAATAAACTGAAACCAGAGTTCTACTTACCTATTGAGCACATCTTTGAACTTCTCGTGGGCCCTGCAGTGACCTTATAGATGTTACTGAGCGACCGCTAAGCGGAGGCCACCATGTGAGGTACAGAGAGCTTTCTTACCCAAAGGGCTTTGGGCCAGTAGGGGTGAGAAAGGGAGTGAGATTCCTTATTAGAAGATGATTTTGTGTGATGAGTGACAGATCATCACTGTGCTAGGAGTTCAGAGGAGGGAGAAGCCATCTTGGATCGGAGTGAGAAAGATGATTAGAGGAGCGGTGACAGGACACCTGGTTTGCAGGTGGGTGGAGGGGACGGGGGAGGGCGTTCTAAGCGGAGGCTCGCCTTCCTGCAGTGTATTGGCTCACTGGATAGGTGGGGAGGGGTTGGAGGGCAGCGCATGTAGGGGATTAATGAAGACAGGCAGGAACGCTGGGCAGGACAGTTGTGTGAGAAGCCTCGGAGATGTACTGTTTGAATCTGCAATGTCTTCCCCGGAACCCAGTCCCCTCCTCCACCTGCCCCGTCCCCTTGTTCTGGGCGCACCTGGAAATCTGTAGGGAAAACACTGCTATAGCAATGGGCAGTCGGTGACGCTTTTGATCAGGGGCGTGACGTGTCCGGGAAGATGATTGCATAAGAATTTATTTTTTTAATTTGATTTTTAATTTCGTCTTGTTTATAGCTGCAGGCACTTGACAGACAGTGAACACACTAAGTTGGATGGGTGGTCGGTGTTTGGTTTACATGGTTAGGTGGGGTCTTGGTTGCCGATACCTTGGAGGAATTTTGAGATTGAAGCCAGTCATCACTCCTGATGGCTATGGCCTGAGAAAGAGGCCCAGTCTTCTCTTTGGTGCCCCCCTCCCAACACGTGTGTGGGGCTAATTAATGTATTTGGTGAAGCAAAAGTGGGAAGTGTGAAGACGTTAGGACCAGGTAGATTTACATCGGTGCCACTTTCAGCCCTGTGACACTGTTGGAGCTTCACAGGCCATCAACAGTGAACAGCAGGGGAAGCCTGGTAGGCAAGATGTGCGGAATGACCGTCACCTCTCCCAGCCTCTGTGGACACACTGGCCACAAAAGCAGGGGCAGCAGAGTGTGTCCACCCCTTGGGCATTTAGTCGCTTGTTGGGCCCTAGGAGGAGTGAGGATGGCAGCCATCGTTGGCCTTCCTAGGCCCTTTTCTCTTGCCCTTTGGTTCTCTCCAGAGGTGACTTTATTTTTAGCTCTGGGGTTATATCAAATTTGTTTGGTCTTCAGACCTCTTTAGTGAGACAAATCAGCCCCTGGACACTTTACGTGTTCCCATTTTTGTCACTCAGCATTGTAAAAACGCTTCTTTCCAGTGAGCAAGATGATCAGGGCTATTTTGGATGTACCATCAGTTAACTTGGATCCTTTAAAATAAAACTTGAAATATGTTAAATTATTAATTCATGCCAGAAGCAAGAGCAAAGAGTTTTTCATGTTTCATTCATTAATACTGCATGGAGCTAACTCTTGAACCATCTGGAGGGCAGAGTCCTTGAGCCCATGATGGGGGTGGCGGCCACTGCCCAAGTTGCTTCTGAATTGCCACCCCATCGCCGCTGCCGGGAGAACACAGGGTCCTCCGCGGGGCGGAAGCCGGGCCACGTTCTCTAAAATTAGCCTCTTTTCTTCTGTTGTTGATACAAATGAAGAGCCTTCCAGGACGATATCTGCCATCACCACCAATGACCTCGAAATGTCAGTTGCGATTAAACACCGTGATCTGAGATGTGTTACCCATGTTGCTCCTCAGGAGAATTCGATGACCATGTGTGACGTTTCAGTCGCTGGATTAGAATTAGGGTCTAAGGTTTCTCCCGTGGTAGTCATTGAACTCCCGCAGGACCCTGTGGCCACATTTAGAGAAGCTGCCACCAGCCGGCCCAGGGTAGTAGGCGACATGGCTGGCTGAGTGCTCATTTCAGGGATGCCCTTAAGGACAGGATTGTGTTATCATGTTCATTCATGTGTCCTGGGCACCCAGCATGGTGCCAAGCAGCTGGGAGATGCTCAGGAAATGTGCATTGAATGAATGAACTATTTTCGGTAGATGAGGCCGAGCATTTCCACTCACGGTTGCGTCGGCGGCAGAAAGTGCCCGCACCGTGCCTGAGAGGGGCTTATTACATTCCCAGGTGCGCTGCTTTACTCAGCCCCATGGCACTGGCAGTCTTCGTGTTTTTTTTTTTTTTTTATTACGTTATAATGTGTATGTAGTAAGGGCTCAGATCTGTAGCGAACAGCTCAATCGATTTCACACGTGTGTACTCCCTTGTCCCCACACGCAGATCATGGTAAAGAGCGTTGGTAGCACGTGGGGCGGCTCTCCCGTGCCCCTTACCGTCAGCGGCTCCGGCCACGTGGAACTGCTCTTATGGCTTCTGCTACCTGAGGGTGGTTTTTCCTGTTCTGGAACTTAATGTAAATGGAATCATATAGTAAGTGGCCTTGTGTGTTTGGCTTCTTTCACTCAGCATTACGTCTGTGAGATTCATCCAAGTTGTCAACTGCCGTGGAGCAGCATTTTTTTTTTTTCTTGAGGAGCAGTATTCCATTATATGAATATGCTACAGTTTTTTCATTCTACTGTTTGAGTTGTGTCCACTTTGGGCTATTACTAATGAAACTTATGAACATTTTTGTACATGTCTTTAATTGCGTATATATTCCCAAAGTTCATGTTTTATAAGATGGGAGGGAGAGGAGGGAAATAATAATAATGAGAATAATAACTGGCACTTACTGAAAGGTTACTATATGTCAGGAATTATAGTGAGCAATTGAGTGAATGCTCTACAGCCGTAGCCTATGCTTGCTTTTTATTGCTACACCATTTCTGTCTCTCAATTTCATATTTTAGTCAGAAAAAACTTAAAAGCAAGACAACCTTTTAAGTACAAATCGAGTATGTGATCAGTCAGCATCTGAAATGATCTAATTAGCATTTTTGTTTATTTTGTGGCTGCCATCTCGTCCTTCACTAGAATGGTAGCTCATCAGCAGACCCAACACCCAGTCTTGTGCCCGACCTTGGTAGACGCTCTAAATACTTAAAAGGGATCTTTTTAAAAAAAATTGTGAGCAAGTTGTTTTTAAATTCCAGAGGCATTTCGCCACAAAATAATCTTGGTCCAGTCTAACCCAACATGTTATTACTGAACTAGAGTGCCCTGGGTAGCCACCAAGCCCTCCAACACCCTCGACGTTTAAGAGAGCAGCTCTCTTAACTCAGTGTTTGCTGGTATTTTTGTGTCCTTTACCATCACCCTAATGTTAAGCAGCCTAAACGGTTGAAAAACAATTGGGTCTTAAAATACAATAAAATGCTCAGATCTTAAGTGTTTTATTTGATGTGTTGATGGTTGGTTGTAAATATCACCCCCCCCAAACAAGAAGCAGAATATTTCTATCACCCCATAAATTTCCTCATCAGCTCTCCACATTTCCTCAGCTGTAGGCAACCACAGATATGATTTGCTTTTTCAGTATAGATTAGTTTTTTCTGTTTTGGACTACGTATGAATGGAAACATGGTGTGTACTCTTGTGATCAGCCTCTTTTGTTTATCAGTGTTTTGAGATTCCCCTCCATTGTGTATATTTTTATTACTGAATATTATTCCATTGTATTTCACAATATTTACTTCTTTTTTGATGGACATTTGGGTACTCTACAGTTTTGGGTTATTCTGAATACATCTGCTACAAACATTGTTGCGCAAGTCTTTTTGAGGACGTAGGTTTTCATTTCTCTTGGGTAAATACCTAGGCGTAGGATTATTTGGTGAGTGTGTGTTTAACTTTCAAAGAAATTGGCAGTTCTTGAAAGTGATTGAGCTAGTCTGTACTCTTATTAAAGGTGTCTGGACATTCTAGTTCCTCCACGTCTGTACCTGTGTTTGCTATTGTCATTGAGCTCGATTTTAACAAGCTCTGATTTTCCCCAACATTTGTTTTTACGCGATTCCACATCTCTTTCTGAACGTATGCCTTGAGCGTCTATTCACAGCTTTTTTTTTTTTTTTTTTGTGATGAGGCCGAGGGTTTCCTTATTATCTCTGCCTAACCTGCACACATCGCTCATCTGGAGCTCCCTGCTCGAGCAAAGGGGACTCTTAACTCATCCTGGCTTTCCTGTCCTCGTTCGGTGGGTCTTAAGTTCCTACTGAGCTTCTAAGGCCAGGCCATCAGTTTCTGTTGGATTTTTGGCTTTAATTAGATTGAACGAGAAAATAAACTCTTCAGGCAGCAGTTTCTTTATTAGGAGTTTCCGATAGTGCCAAAGTTAATGTTTGTTTGTTTGTTTGTTTTCTTTTTCTTTAAAAAGCAAAATGGAGTATGGTTTGGTGGAAAGGGTATGGAAATAACTGACGTTATCAATGATTTTTGCTCTGGCACAGCATTTGGTTGTCCACGTGGTACGATGGAAGGGAGCTGCTCAAAGTTTTCATTCTATAAAATATCACTTCCTAAAATGTATGTTAGTAGAGATTTGTTTCTTGACTTAAGGTGTTATTTTCACGAGGTCTCTTTTAACATTCAGATTTTTAAGGAAGAGCCACATGATTCTTATAGAGAATGAATTTAACTGACTATATTGCCAGTTCCTTCACAAGGTCTTGGGAGACAGGACACAGGAAGGGAAACGGTGGGTCCAGGTGGTCCATCCCAGAACTGGTCTCCTGAGGGTGAGGGTGGGGGTGTGCTGTGCTGGGGAGAGTAACGAATCTGGGTGTGTTTTGGGGTGTGAATGTGGGTTAATGCTGACTTTGAGAAACAGAGTACAGAAGGGAAGGTATTGGAAAAAACATGACTTCCCTCAGAATTTTGTCTAAGGTCAGTCAGGCTGTTAAAAATAAGACTTATGTGTAGAAAGTATAAAAGCAGTTCCCTGCCTTCTTTCATTCCTAAAATCATGTACAAAAGATGACTTACATGTCTGAAGGAGGGTTTTATTCTGAGATAGACGGACTTATGAATGCCCGAGTTAAACTTAATAGATGTTCTTTAATTTTGTTTTCTTTCATAATTAATCCCACAGTCAGCTTAAATCCAAGGACTAACTGAAGATGAGTTCAGTTTTACCTTTTTAGCCTGCCTAATAGCTTCCATCTTTGCCCAAATGTGTTTGAGACCTCCAGTTTTTATCTTCCGTATTTCATTTCCCATTCATTTTTTATAACATGAGAGAATATTAAACTATTCCACAGTTGTACAAACACCGCTCTGCTAAATGAGATGGCTGTATGGACGGCACTGCCTGCCTTCTGCCGCTGCCTGCTGCACCCACAAGACGATCCTTCTCGCTGTAGAGTCGAGGCCTTGGGTGGCCGCCTACCCACCCTCTCAGCCTTATTTCACCTACGCTCCCCGCAGCCTTACTTCCCACCACTCCCCTCCTGTTCTTGGCACTTCAGCCATGTCGCACGGTCTCTTCCTCAACGTCCCAGGTTCGTTCCTGCTGGAAGGTTTTGCCCACACTATTTCCTAAGCTCCGAACACTCTTTCTCCTTCCCTCACATGACCTTGACCTTCAAGTCCAGGCTTAAAGTAACTCCCTAGTGAGGCTTTCTCAGACCACCCTCTTTAACTTACACTCCTCTCCCCACTTACTTATTTCTTTTAATTAATAGACTTTGATTCTTTAGCATAGCTTTAGATTTAAAGAAAATTGAGCTAGATAGGATAGAGAGTTCATAGCTCCTGGACAGTTTCCCCTACTATTAATTAACATATTACTGGGGTACATTTGTTTCAATTAATGAACCAATATTGGTATATTAATATTAACTAAAGCTCAATTTTATCCAGATTTCCTTAGTTTTTATCTGACATCCTTTTTCTCTTCCAGGGTCTCATTCAGGATACTACCTTGCATTTAGTTGTCATGTCTCCTTAGGCTCCTCTTGACTGTGACAGTTTTTCAGACTTTTCTTGTTTTTAATGACTTTGACAGTTTTGAGGAGCACTGTCCAGGTATTTTGTCGGATGCTCCTCTTTTGGAACTTGCCTGATATTTTCCCCTCATGATTAGACTGGGTAATGGGTTTGGGAGGAAAATTATACCGGTAAAGCGCCATTTTTTTTATCACACCATATTAAGTGTACATCTTATCAATTTGACGTGTGACTGTTAAAGTTGACCTTGATTACCTGGCTGAAGCAGTGCTAGATTTCTCTGCTGTAAAGTTATTCTTTTCTCCATCTCCATCTTGTCCTCTTCGGAAGGAAGTCACGAGGCGCAGCCCACACAAAAGTCATGGGGAATTATGTCCCCCTTCCTTTACGGTGGAGTAGCTACATAAGTTATTTGGAATTCTTCTACAGGGGAGACTTGTTTGTTCTCCATTTATCAATATGTTCAGTTATTTACTCATATCAGTATGGACTCGTGCATATCTATTTCATACTTTGGGTTATAATCCAATCTGATTTTATTTATTGCTTCAGTTCCAGTTTTGGCCACTGAGAGCGCTTTCAGTTGGCTCCTGTGCCTCGTCCACCTCACCCCATCAGGGCAGGTATTTATTTATTTTTGAGCACCTTTTTACTTTCTGGCACTAGATGCTCCAGGATCATCTCATATATTTCCTGCCCCAAACCTAGAATCAGATATTTTTCCAGGAAGCTCTGGTTCTTCTTTTTGGGGAGTGGCCGTAGAGACCAAGATCTGGGTGCCAGGTGTGCTCGTTGTTACTGGAGTGGTCCCCATTTATTTTTGTTAGAGTACCCTGATTCTTTCATTCATAGAGTAAATTACGCAGTATGATATTTATTTGTTTATTTATTACCTGTCTCCCCACCTATATTGTGTGCTTTACAAAGTCAGACACCATACTTCACCCACAGTGCCTGATGCATAGGTGGCCCTCAGAAAGCATTTTTTGAAGAAAGAAATGAATGAATGAATGAATACTGGCTGGAAATTAGGGCTTTCATTAGAGAGTTTGAATGTTCAATCAACAGCTGGTCAAGCCCAAATTTAATATGAGTGGTGGTTCACACTTTAGGGGTTTCAGTGGTAAGTATTAAAGATTTGTTTAGTCAAAAGCTGACCACATGAAATTGAGGATTCCCTTTACGTGGTACTTACAGATTCATCAATTGTGTTGATGCTTATATCCTAATTCTCAAGTCAACTTGTTAATTAGCTTTATGATCAGAAAAGGTATATATGAATTCTAGCGGAGCGTTGTTCTCCGTAGGTGAGATAACTGGCTAGTGACAACTCCCCCCACTCTCCAAATAGCTGTGAGCAAAGAAGTACAAATAGAAGGACAATAACTGTGCTAATTACCTTTTCTCTATTAAAAGTAATATTTTGGAACAAAGTTAGAGGTATGACATGGAAAAACGCAGAGGGCTGGAACAGGCTGGGAGGGGCTAGAGCCCGGAGCAGGTGCTGGGTGTGGTCGTGATGCAGGTACTCTGGGTGCACGTGTCAGACCTGGAGCGATCTCAGGCTTCTGGGAGTCAGCATGGGAGTGTGCACCCCTAGGAGAATCCCATGTCCTTACAGGGTAGAACTTGGGCGACTACTGTATACACAAATGATGCTGGGAGTCTGAGCACTCAGTATGGGAACCTCCTATTCTTGTCTGTTAAGAACAGGGCCCCAGTTTGTCCAAGGGGTTCAAGGAGAATCTTTCATTGAAGGAAAGGGGAGAAGGGGCCTGCTGGGGTCAGAGACTTAAGCACAAGGGAGATGGGGGCTCGTTTGCCAGAACTGGTGTCTATGGTGGGAGCAGGGGAGAAGTGCATGATGCCAGGACTGGGCTGGCTGCAAGGCAGACTCGAGGTTCAGCTCTAAAGTGAGCTGGCTCCCCTTAGTTGTCTCCTGTCATTAATCAGGCTCAGGGCAGGTTGAGACTGCAGGGGCTCAAGATCTGGGGTGGGGGAGTTTAGACACGTGACCCCAGCCCCAGATAGAGAAGAAATGCTGGGCCTGACTTGAGGGTTCGTCAGTTACTATTTGACATAATTACTTGTATGAAGAAATTGTTGTAAGGTCACTTTTGGTTACATACTGAGTCAACGAGCAAGATACACCCCTGACCTGTAACTCGAAGGTTGGCTGCTATGCAGCATAAGTACCTGTGTTCCATCAGCCTGAGCAGGTGGCTGGGCTGCCCCTGGGCTCTGCTCCCTTGGGCCTTGGGCCACACCGCAACCCTCCCAGTTCCCTTCCTGGGCTCCTCTAAGGAGAGGACGAGTGGGGACTGTTTTTCTCACCCCTCTACACTGCAGTCAGGGATTCTGTCGCCTAGGAATTTTCTCCTCTGCTTCAGATCCACCTTTGCCCTCCAGGGCCTGGAGGAGTTAACTCTCCCTGTTCCTGCTGTGCCCAGCTTTCTGTCTTCTGAAATCTGGGTGAGGAAGGAGCCGTGGCTTCCCCTGGAAGGTCTCCTAGAAATCCTAGTTTAAGAGGGCCACTTCTTTCCAGGGACAGAAAAATGGTCTTTGTTTATCTCCTGTCTTACGTAAAAGAAACATCCAAAGCCGGCAACAGTGCAGGCGGACTCGTTCACCCTGAGCCATGCATCCTGTTGGAAAACAGAGAGTCTCTCCTTACTTTTCAATTCAGTGGTTCTCAAACTTGAGGGTGTGTAAGAATTCAAATAGAGGGGCTTCCTACCCTGAGGAAGTCTGATTCTGTGGAGCTGAAGCGGATCAAGGCCGCCTTGGTTCCAAGCAGGAGTTGAGATCTGCTCTGGCTTCAGGGGCTGGAGGGGAGTGACTGCAAGAGCTCCTAGGAGCTGAGCTGCTTGTCTTGTGGCCACAGTAGCTTCTGCTCAGTTACTGTGCTTTTTAAAATACTTAGCTGGCCAAACCATATCTATGCCCCAGAGTCATAATTTGCAATTATTCCTCTCATGTTTCTGGAAAGCATTAGGCTTAAGGAGTTGAAGAATAATTATTTGTTGGAACAACAAGAGGGATTTATTTATTGAATGCTTACTATATGCCAAGTACTGTACTTAGCACTTTCGTATATAGTATCTCATTTAATTCTAATAAAACTCATTAAAATAGATATAAATATCTTCATTTTGGATGAGGAAACTGAGGTTAGATTTGCTAAGGTTTCCACAGGGAGTGGGTAACAGAGTTAGGACTAGGGTCCAGGTCAGACTGACTTCACGGCCGGTGTCCACCCCATGGGCACTTGTCACTGCCTGCTAGTCCATGCCGCCTCTGCGGAGAAGGACGGCACACGGCCCCAGCTCTAGCAGGGACTCCCCCAGGGCCCTGCAAGCTGCTCACGGGCAGAGCTTTGTGTTGGGAGGTAGATAAGAACATAGACTCCGGATTCTGACAGCCCGGATAGGACTCCATGTCCTGTCACATCTTATCGATGTGACGTTGTACATGCCACTTAACTTTCTTGGACCTCATTACATTGTTTATAAATTGAGGATAATAATATCTACCTCATGAGATTGCTATGAATATTAAATGAGTTAATATAACACTTGTGCCTGGTATATAATTACCACTGTTGGAGTATTAGCTGCTGCTATTATTATTATTACTACTACTGCTGCTACTGTTGCTGTGGATCTTCGTACCTTTATTGCTTAGCAGCATGGCATTTGGCCTAGTGCTGGGTTTTAGGGGATGTTGGCAAAGAAGTATGACCCTTTCATGGTCATTCTTCTTTTCTTCCATTTACCTTCAACCTTCAACCGTGCGTTCCCACCTCTCCTATTTACTCTCTCGCTCCCTAAGCCACAGAAGTTACCTGCTTCTTCTGCTTTGGATGTTTGTGTCTTCGGGCTGTGTCTGTGCGAGAGGATTTTGAGGGTAGTTACGTAAAGGCCCACACAGTTGGATGAGCATCTGTATCTTCTGTGTTTGTATTTATGTGGGTGGGTGTATATATAAGGGAATGAATATTTGCATGAATTTGCATTTTGGGGTGTGATTTTGCATTTTTGGGGTGTGTCTTGAGTACTGAGGATGTATAATTGCTGATCTATATGTTCGAAAGTGTCTTATAAAGACGACGTGTTTCTACTTCCCTTAATTTGAGAGTCAGTCGGATTGGGGTTTTAGAGAGGTAAACTGAGTGAAGAGGAGGCCCAGAAATGAAACCCATCTTTTCCCTTACACCCCTGTCTACTTCCCCCTCCCTCTCTTCTTTCTCCCAGTCCCCTAACAGAGGCGTGCATTTGGGGGAGTGGAGAGATGGGCCGCAGTAGGAGGAGGTGAGGCTGGAGCGATATGGGTGGGAGGTAGGCAGGAAAGCCTTGTAAGTCACATTTAGCAACTTGACTTTTATCTCAGGAATCTACAAAGGAGGGATGCGGTAAGATATTTGCATTTAAAAGAGAAAAATGCTGTGTGGGATGGATTCGAGGGATTTAAGGATGGAGACCGGGAGACCAGTTAGAAGACTACCCTGGAAATCAAGGCCAGTGGATTTGGAGAGGAAGGGACGAGTTTACAAGATTGAATTAGCAGGATTTAGAGATTAGCTGGACATGGGAGTGGGGGAGGTGGAGGGGTGAAGGAGACGGCGTCAGTAAGGCGCCCTACTTGGGGGAACACATGCACGATGCAGCCGTCAGCTAAGACAGAGAATACGCATAGGGAAACGGTTGAGGTGGTCTGGGACATGAGGACGTACTGAATTTTGGGTATCTACGATACATTAGTTAAAGATGTAAACAAACTGTTGAATATGTAAGTCTGAATTTCGAAGGAGAAGCATCCCCTAATATACGAAGCCACAGGTGAAGATGAAGTTGCTCAAAGAGAGCATATAGAAAGAGAGAGAAGTGTATTAGTTTTGTGGCTGCTGTAATAAATTTCCACAAACTTAGTGGCCGAACACAACTCAAATTTGTTATCTTACAGTACTGGTGGTCAGAAGTTGGAATGGGTCTTATGGGACTAAAATCCAGGTGTTGGCGGAGCTGCCTTCCTTCTGCAGACTCTAGGGGAGAATCTGGTCCTTGCCTTTTCCAGCCTTTAAAAGCTGCCCGCATTTCTTGGCTTCTGGCCACATCACTATTATCGCTGTTTTTGTCATATCTTATTTCTGACTCTGACCCTTCTGCCTCCCTTTTGTAAGGATCCTTGTGATTACATTATACCCACCAGGGCAATCCAAGAATACCTCCCCTTTGCCGATCCTTAAATTAATCACACCTGCAAAGTCACTTTTGCCACGGAAGGTAATATATTCACAGATTCCAGACATTAGGATGCGGACATCTCTGGGGCCATTAATCTATCTACCAGGAGGACCTAAAGCAGAACACCAAGGGCTACTAATGTTAAAGCACAGACAGAGGAAGAGGAATGTGCAGAGGAGACAGAAGTTGCAGCAGAGAGAGCTAGAAAGCTACGGCCCTGAGCTTGGCTGGAGGTGGGAGGAGAAAGGAAAGAATTCCAGGAAGAGGGACCGATCGCTCCTGTCGCATGCCCTCGATTCTGTAGGATAAAGATGGAAAAATGTCCTTTGGACTTGATAACAGGAAGCAGTTCGTTCTTTCAACAAATATGTGTAGGCATCTGCTTTGTGGCAGGCACTATCCTAGGTACAGAGAATATAGCGGTGATGGAGGCCCAGTGCCCGCTCATATCCTGGTGGGGGAAGGCGGGCAGTGCATCAACAAATAAGTAAGCAAATCACAGAGTTACAGGCGTAAGGAGTCAAATTAGGGGACATGTGAAGGAGAATGACTTGGAAAGACCTCTGAAGAGTTGACGTCTAAACCTCTGTCGGAATGACGAGGAGGGCGACGCACTGGGTCCTGGGGATTGCGTTCCCGGCACTGGGAGCAGCTAGTGACCAGGCCCTCACCTGGGTGGGCCCTCGCCTGGGAGGTTTCTGGTGGCCGTAGGGTCAGTGTGGCCGTAGAGTGAGAGTCGGGAGAAGGCTGGCGGGGATGAGGTTGGGAAAGGCTGTGCAGGTCATGGCTCTGGGCTTCGATTAAATGCCAAGCAAGGAGTTTAGATTTTGTTCCAAGATTTTGTTGCGGGGGGTTGAGAGTGGAGTCGGGAGACTAATGAAAGAGGCACTTGCAGTGAGAGGTGATGGGCACTTAGACCGGGATTATAGTAGTTGTTATGGGTTGAATTACGTCCCCCTAGGAAGATATGTTGAAGTCTCAACTCTTGGTACGTGTGAATGTGACCTTACTTGAAAATAGGGTCTTTGCAGATGTCTTCAAGTTAAAATGAGACCACGCTGGATTAGGGTGGGCCCTTATCTAATGTGGGTGTCCTCGTAAAAAGAGGGAAGTTTGGACAAAGGCACGAGGGGAGAACCCATGTGACAACAGGGGCGGACATTGGAGTGGTGTAGCTGCAGCCCAAGGGACCCCAGCGACACCACCAGAAGCCAGGAGGAGGCCAGGGCGGGCTGTACCCTACAGATTGCAGAGGGAACATGGCTCTGCCAACACCTCGCTTTAGACTTCTAGCCTCCAGAACTGTAAGATGATCAACTTCTTTTCTTTTAAGCCACCCGCTTGGTGGGCTTTGTGGTAGTTCGTATGGCAGCCTTAAGGAACTGATGCATAGCCGAGATAGCGGCTTGGAGGTGGAGCTGGGGAGGTTTCTGGTGGCTTAAGAGTGGGAGGTGAAGGAAAGGGAGCAACTGAGGATGCACTAGATTCGCGGCCTGAGCAAGTGGGTGGCTAGTGCTTCTCTTTCCTGAGTTTGGAAAAGCTATCGATGAAGCAAGTTTGGGGAGTGAAATCGAGACCCGATTATGTGCGTCAGAAGCTGAACTGGAAGTATACATTTGAGGGTCATTAGCAAATTGATGGCATCGAAATGAGAATAAATGAAGTCACTCAAGGAAAGGAAGTTTTAGGCAACCTTGAATGGCCTCAAAAATTCCTAATGTGGAGAAAAAGTTTTCCAATGTCAGATAGTCTTGACTTTGGGAGGTTTCACTGGGGATATGTGCTACTCTCCCAAATCTACATGGGCTAAGTTAATTGTGTATTTCTTTTACTTTGGTTTGAAAAACTGGCCAAAGTATTTTGAAGCTCCCTCCATCGAGAAGTGGGATCTATTCTTTCTGCCAAACTCCTCTCTTCTATAGATAGTTGTATCGGCCTTGGGATTTGCCTTGCCTGACGAATGGCGTGGAAGTGACGTTGAGCGAGTGTCAGGGCCTGGGCTCCAGAGGCCTCTCAGCTTGTCTTCCGTCTCTGGGACCAGTGCTGCTGCCTTGTCCAGGAGCCTGGGCTCCACTACTAACAGTGAGTTGTCTGCCTTGGAACCAAGCCAGTCCATCCAAGTGATACCACCAGCAGAACCACCTAATTAGTCCACAGAAGTGGGGAAATTAAACATTGTTGTTTTAAGCCACAAAATTTTGGAGCGGTTGTCTGTACAAAGGGATACACTTGCCAAGAGCTTGTATCCATGAAGGCAAGATTATATGGAGGGAAAGAGCTATATGCTATTCAGGGTCATGGAAATAAATCAGGATTAATTTAGATGCATGATTAAATGGAAATCCAAAAGGTCATGGAATGATACATCATTCATGAAATGATAAAATACAGAAGGCACATTCCGGAGACCAAATGGCATTCATTAAATCATTCTTTCAGCAAATATTTAAGGGTCTGTTCTTGCCAGTATGCCTGGCGGGGCAGCAAGTGAGGGGCACTGGTGAGTGGGATGAGCACGCAGTGCCGTCACTGAACCGGGGACCTTCCTGTTGAGTGTGCAGCAGCACTATGCGCCAGGAGTGACATGGAATAAAAGTGGTTAATGGTCACAACGGCTGTCACTGGTGACCCCTCACTGGGTCCCCTGCGCTTCGTGATCATTATCTTGTGTAGCTTTCCCCACAACCTTGTGTGGTGGGGATTCTTCTCCGTTCTACAGATGAAGAAATCGGGCCTTTAAAGGCTAAGTAGCTTGGCCAGGATTACACACTTGGAAAGGGGTGGATACGCCACCAGCAGTGTCTGACTGTCAAGTTTATACTCTTTCCACCAGGTGTCTTAATTCCTCATTGGTCCCTTACCTGACTTGAAGGCGGGTTAGAGGGCCAGGTTATAGGTTGGGCTTTGGAGGGTCCTTTGGGCAGATGGAGTTTGTCTCTGGGGTGGCCGTGGGCAGCAGGAGGATTGATGCTGAGTGATGACAGTCGCTGTGCAGGTACAGCTGTGCAGAGAATTGGGAAGGCCAGATGAACCCATACCATCATGATTTCCATCTGAAACTTTGAAAGACGCCCTCTCCCTCTCCAAGAAGACTCGAGCAGGGAGGGCTACCCCATCCAGGACATTGCCTCATTGCACTGGGTTTGTGGCACAGCCACGTGGGTGAGGGGTGTCACCTGCCGGGGGGAGGACCGCTGTCAGAGTCAGCTCCCCTGGCCTCTCAGATCCCTCCTTTCTATGCTACCTGCATCCTGTGGGCTCCACAGCCTGGACATGGCACACGCTTTCCACTAGCAGAGACGGTCCATGGTGTCACAGCCATCACAGAGCTTGCTGCAGTGGGGGTGTGAGCTCAGATTGGAGGAGGGCTTGTAGGTCACTTGAGTCTTAGAGAGAGGGTCATGGCCAGGGGGTGGTCCTATGGTGAGTTAGAGGGAGCCCGTGGCAGCCACCATCCTCAGAGCTGGGCTGATCAGAGGCTCCAGGCAGAAGTGTCCATGCAGGGAGGTGAAAATCATCTCAGGATGGGATACAGGCAGACGGGCACCACCTAGGAGGCTGGCGGTGACTTTCAGTCGTGGCAGCCTCACCCTGCAGAGGCCCTTCCCAGTGGCTCGGGGCTGGTGGCTGGGTTCAAGCTCTCTCTGTGAGAGGGCGGGCCTCAGGGTTCTGACAGGTCAGGCCAACTTGGCTTCCAGACGTCACAGTATGGGGGTCACCTGAAAGACAGCTGCCTCTTCTAGCTTCCCGGTATCCATTTATAGACCCTAGGTTTCACGAGTCCTGGAACTTGAGGGCAGAGTGTGACCATTTGTCACTTCTGCGCCACAGACCAGGCTTTGTCCTCACTGGGGTACTTAGGAGAGTTTTGAAATAAAAAAAAAAATCTGAGATGGCCTTGCTCTGTGGTGGCTGCAAGCATTGTGGTCGTAGGAGCTGGGACAGGGGCCGGCCCCCCTTTGATGGAGGTGGCCTTTAACTGGACGGCAGCTAGGCAGATACTGTGAGACCCCAGTAGAGGTGAAGGCCACGCCTCCAAAATATGTTCTTGTTCTTTTTTAAAGAACACTTTCTGTTCTTTAACACACTTGGAAAGGGGTGGATACGCCACCAGCAGTGTCTGACTGTCAAGTTTATACTCTTTCCACCAGGTGTCTTAATTCCTCATTGGTCCCCAACAGCAGTAGCCGTCATTGATCAGACATTAACGTTGTGCTAAGCACGTCACAGAGATGATTTTATAATTCTCACAACACTGTGAAGTAGACATTGTCGGAAGCCCTTTGTACAGATGGTGACCGAGAAGTGCAGAGAAAGCGGATAACTTGTCCTAAGTCACCTGGGAGGTAAGTTGAGGACCCAGGGATTAAACCAAGGCCTGAGCACTAACCTGTGCTGCCTCCAAGTGGCAAAGAAAAAACATGCTCGAGAAAAACAAATCATCCATAGTCTTTCTAGCCACAGAGAAACACTGCTAATGTTTTTCAGTGTACATAAGCGTGTAGTTTAAAAAAAATAGAATTACCATAACTACTTAGACTGCTTTTTTCATTCTGCGTTATATTCTGAACATTTTGCAATGTTAAGTTTTTTTCAACATCTTGATTTTTAATGGCTGCTAAGTATTTTATAGGAATCTATAATTCAAAAATCTCCCTATTATTGAAACTAAATTGTTTATAAATTTTTTTCATTATAAATAATGTCATGACTAGCAACTTTGTTTATGCATCTTTGCATATATCTCAGAAGACTGCCTTAGGATAAATTCTTACAAGTGGTGTTTCTGCATCGAAAGGCATATACATTGTAAAGACTTTTGGTATTACTTTTTGGAAGGTTTGTAGTGAGTTTCTTTCCCACTAGCAGAGTATGGAGTAGCTACTTCTTTACAACTCTACCAGTACTAGATGTTTTATTATTTTTAAACTTTGGAAAACTTATCAGGTGAAGAATTCTTTCTCTGATTCCTGTTGACATTGGACACTGTGTATATGTTTATCAGCCACTCGTAGGTCCATTGTGAATTGCCTTTATTTTAATAGAATATTTATCTTACTGATTTGGATGAGCTCTTTATATATTAAGATATGACATGAATCTTTTGTTACATGCTGTAGATATTTTTTTTCCATTTGTCATGTACTTTTATATTTTATTTATGGTGTTTTTCTGTGTAAAGTTTTGAATTTCTAGATAATAAAATGTACCAATCTTTGCCTTTACTGTTTTTACTTTTGGTTCTATGCAGGATGATATAGATATCTCTACTTAAAAAATTGTTTCTTTTACTTGTTTTTGGCCATTTATTTGATAAATGTTTATCGAAGGCCTCTGCTATACCTGGCCTTTTCCAGGCATTGGGTAACATATTCAAGACGGACAAATTTCCCACTTCTACTGACCTTTTCCATCCATCTGAAATTTATTTTTAAGTACAGTGAGAGGAGAAGTTCTAAGAAAATGTTCTTTCTTGACGAGGAGGCTGGAGCTTAGTTGAACTCCTCTGTGGCGACTCTGCCTTCTGTAGGAAGAAAGAGTAAAGGGGAATTCTTTAAGGCCAGAATTTTAAGGCTTGAGCCAGAATGGCTTTCTGCCTTAATGGAAGATATGTCACCAAGAAGTGTCCCTTGACTCATAATCATCACACTGTAAAATCCCAGAACGCTTGTCACAGGCCAGCGCGTCCTGCCCGGGCCACCGAGGCGGGCCCTCCTTCCCGAAATTGGGCCTCTCAGGCGGGCTTGGGTCCTCATCCAGAGCGGACCCAAAGCTTTGCTGTAACCACCGGAGTTACTGGTTGGCTTCGTCATTCGGGCAGTTGATCCTGCAGAGGTGGCTTGGTATGGACAAGAAAAATCGACGTGACCCGCTGAGGGTCATGCTTCTCCTGCTAAGCTGGTGACACAGCAGGCCCCTTTCTCAGTCTTGTTGTCCCAGTTCCTCCACGTGAGTTTTCTAGTAAACACGGGATGCTTTCTCCATGGAAAGGCGATCCAGCGCCCGGGATCCAGAGTGGCCATTTGATAGTTATGGTTCTGTTTCCTTGCTAGTTCCCTGGAGGTCTGGGGTCCTTGGCCTCTGGAATGCAGCTGTGACTTTTCCAGCTCAGGCTGGGAAAGGAGAGAAGGAATTGGTTTCCTAGCTTTTGCCCCAAACTTGGTTAATCTGTGGAGGACTCAGAGGACACAGCGGTAGGTGTCCAGGGCTGAAAATAGGGCTAGTGTGGGCAGCAAGAATCAGGACACTGGAATTCTAAGTAGAAGACTTAGAAAGAATTCTGAGAGCCAAGTTCTCACAGTGCGGGGACGAAGCTCATGGAACTTGTGTGGCTGTAACGGGATCTGGGTACAAGCTCTTGCATCCTCGGTAATTCTGTTTTGTTTTCCTCTATGTATCCTGGTCTGTGGGGAAGGGGCTTCTCAGTTTTAGGGCAGGCCATCAGTCTTTGGCGTAAGGACGATACTCTGTGCTATTCTGGCAAACTGGCTCTCAAGAAATAATGACAGCAACACCCGTGACATGTAGTACTTGCTGATTTCCATGGCATAAACGCTCCCACCATGGCTGGTTTTGAGCTACCAACAGTTTCACAACTGGCTCATAAAATTGAACTATTGGCTCTCAGACACTGGCACAAGCTGGGTGCAGCACACCCTCACCCTTTCAGGGGGCTTGGCATCCGTGTCTGAAGGTCGGGCTGTGTCTGCTCAGCAGACTTGAGCTCAGCCTGGTGGCCTGAGGTGCCAGCAGTCCTGGTAACCTGCTGGCTCTTCAGGGAGGTCTCATTTTCTTCCCAGTTGGGGTCATTTTCTTTTGTTATTGAAACCCCTTCCCAGCCTTGGAGGATGAGTCCTGGCAAGGTGCCTCTTAGATGTGGAGTGACCCATTTTCAGTGACTCCTTTAGATAGGTGAGCTCATTGCATATTTCTAGCACAGTCCTAATCTCACCCATGGCACTGATCCATCTGCCAATAACTAGCCATGTGTCCTCAGGAAGATCACATATTCTCCTTTGGCCTCACTGTCCTTATCTGTAAATTGATGGCATTGGAATGGGTGATCTCTAAGGTCTCTTCCAGCCCTCGCATGCCATGATTATAAGAATCTTTGAACGACAGCAAGATTTATAGTCAGTGATATTACTAAGGGAATGTTCAGGCTGGCTTATAATCAGTCTGTGAAGA
>NW_011888829.1:777092-780852 GCF_000151845.1 Pteropus vampyrus | reverse complement strand
TGGCTGAATTATCGTATCAGCCTCCTGTATGCCGCCTCCATCCTGCCTCCAGCTTCCCTCCTGATGGCTCTGCTTTGTCTTGCCTCTGTGCTTTTGGTGGAGCGATTTGCCCTGCTTGGTGTGGCCTGTCTGCAAAAATAGTGTTTTTTCCTTTAAAGCCAGCATGAGTCCCATCTTTTATTTTATTTTATTTTATTATTTTTTTTATTTTTATTTTATTTTTTGCTAACAGACATCAGCTCACAACATCTTCTTTCTCTTTGGTATTTCTATTTGGTATTTAACCTTGTGTGGCCTCATATTACCAATTGATGTCTCTGTTGAAAGTTCTTCAAGGGCAAAATCCATGTCTGATCCATCTCTGTATCCCTTATACCAGCGCATTGCCAAGAACATGGTAGGTGCTTCGTAAATATTTGTCGAGTGATTAAAAAAATCATCTCAGCCTCCACAAAGCCATAGCCTTTTATCTGTGAGATGCGACTGGGACAAGGAGACCAGCAGGAGAGACAGGGCTCATGGGGGACTCTTTGAGATAAGAGGCCGGATCAGTGGAAGGGTCATCCTGTGCTTGGAGCCTGGCTCTGGATCACGTGATCTCACAAGATCCTCCTGAGCGCTGGGACCTGCTGATAAGCCACGGGACTGTTGATTGGCATGTCTTTGGAGACGCGGGCTGCCCCCTGACAGCCTGCACGCCAAAGGACCGAGCCTGCCTCTCCCCGCCGCCCCCCACCCCAACCCCCGTGCCTGGGTGTGGAGCTGGGGGCCCTGCCAGTGCCTTCTGAGAGCAACAGTTGTTTTTCTGCTGCACAGACCTTGATCCTGTAGGTGACCTCTTGATTAGTCATTTTCCGTTCTTTTTGAGGAGTTTGGCAGGGAGGCCTGAGAGAATGAAGGTTAAATGGAAATTTATGATCGTGAAAATAAATGGGAGATGGGGAGGACAAGAGGAGGGAGGGGAGGGCTTTGGCAGAGCTTTTGAACCTTTTGTGAACTATCTGAGATCCGTCCCTTGCTCTTCTCCATCTCAGGAAATGACGTCACCATGCACCCAGGGGCTCAGGCCCCAATGTCTTCACCTCCTTCCCCATCTGTCCCACCGACAGTCTGTCTCACCTCTCCCCACGTTCTGTCCCCCCTCTGACCTCAGCTCTCATCACCTCTGCCTCTCATCACCTCTCTCCAGGGTTCCCATTATGTCCTCCTCACTGCGGCCGTCTCTCTGCTGCCGTTCTTGTCCCCCGACAATCCATTCTCCACTCCACCCAGAATTACCATGTGAGCCAGAAATTCCACTTCTGGGTATACGGACAGTTAAAAGATAAACTGAAGCATGTGAAAAATTTTAAGAGCTTATTTGAGCAAAAATCGAATTGAATCGGGCAGTGCTAAATTGGAAGTGGTTAAGAGTCCTCCACCGAGAGCTAAGGTAGAGACTTTTATAGAGAAGGGGTGGAGGCAAAGCAAAGGAATTATTTGATTGGCTGTAGCTTAAGTGGTTGTATTATTTGGGAAAGCCTAGTTGGCTGTTTGTTATTGATGGTCCTTAGGTTTTGATTTCTTGACCTCGAGGTATAATAGGCTTAGGTTTTGGGTTACTTGTGTAGGCTACTAAGGCATTAAAGCCACCTCAGTCTAATGGCCTCCTTGTTCAATTAATTTAACAACCCAAAAGAGTTGAAAGCAAGGTCTGAAGAGATATTTGCATACCCATGTTTATAGCACTATTCACAATAGCCCAAAGGTGGAAGCAACCCAAGTGGCCATTGGTGGATGAACAGATAAACAAAACGTGTCATATAATACAAGGAGAATTTATTCAGCCTTAAAAAGGAAGGAGATCTTGTCACAGGCTATAATGGGGATGACTAGTGGAGACTTTTGTTACGTGAAATAAGCCAGTCGTAAGAAGACAAATACTGAATGTTTCCACGTGTTTGAGCTTTATAAAGGAGTCAGATTCATAGAGACAAGTAGAATAATGGTGGTCTCCAGGAGAGGGGGAGACGGAGGAACTGTTGTTTAGTGGGTGTAGAGTTTCAGATTTGCAAAACGAAAACCGTTTCAGAGATGGGTGGTGGTGATGGTCGTACGACAAATTAAATAAACTCAACACTACTGAACCGCACACTTAAAGGTGGTTAAGGTGGGAAACTTTATGTCATGTGTAATTCACCAACTACAGAAACAACCTGCCCGTCCCTCAGCCTGCAGGTCTCCACCTGAGCAGCTGGGCCCCTCACACGTGCTTTCTCGGCTCCAGCGGCCCTTCTCATCGTGGCCTGTGCTTCTCTTCTCTGGGAAGGGAGTTTGTATGGCTGCTGGTGGCTTCTCATGGGCCAGTCTCAGCTCCGAGGTCACCTTCTCCTTCGTACCCCGCCCCTTCCTCCCAGTTACTCTTCATGACATTATTGCCACCTCCCCGCCACGCCCCCACCATCCACTGTTTTGGTCTTTATATAGTACTTATTCTCTAGGAGGAATTGGTCTGTCTGCCCCCCTAACCTGTTATTTGTGCTTGTCTACCCAAGTGGCCAAACAGTGCTGTCCACAGGACGGATGCTCTGTAACTGTCCGTCGGGCGCTCCTCTGTGACGCATGTCTGCTTGACTGCAGAGAGGTCGTGCGCTCTATGCGGCTTTCCTCCCTGTGGCTCCGAATTACACTGAACCAGCCATGGCCTGGGCCAGGCTGCTGCCTGTGCCCAGTGGTGGAAACTGGCTGGATGTGAGATTAACAAAATTAATTGGCCCTCTCAGGGATTAAATTATTAAGCTTAAACTCAGCACATTTTTATTGGATTTCTTTTATGCTTAAGGTATCAGGGAAGGGAAAGAGTTTTAAAGATGAAGGAGACACAGCATGTGTCTCAGAGAGCTTCTAGTTTGATCAGATGTGCGTAGCCAAGGCCATGACGAATGATGAGGTGGTGAGTGGTATGAGGCGAGGGGATGGAGAGAGGGGGGTGTTACTTTTAGCCACAGGGCTCCAGAAAGGCTACACGAAAAGGCTCTGTTGGGGCAGGTCTGGCAAGATGACGGGATTCTGACAGGTGGGGCACAGGTCTGGACCATGATGCAGGAGCAAAGCCAGAGATGCGGGCGAGGGTGGTGGGCAGCCGTGGTGCCGATGTGACTCACAGGGCCAGTTGGTTGGGGCCAGAAAGCAACGTGCCTTGAGTGCACATCTGTGGCGTGCCGTTACTCCGTAGTCCTGAGGGAATCAATGGCTTCTTAGCAGAGAGTGAGGAGGTCAAAACTGAGTTTCATGAAGGTTGCTTGACAGCCATGGGCAGGTCGGCCTGGGTGGACTGCGAGGCTGGCAGCGAGGCCTCAGGTGGACCTCGAGGCTCTTCCCATGGGATAAGTAGAAGGCGGTGAGGGCCTGGGCATGGTTGGTTAGCGGGAGGGAGAGAAAGCCATTTCTGAGGTGAGTCAGACAAGACTTGACAACTCTGTGTGTATGGGGGCGGGGGTCAAGAGAATGCATTGTGAGTGTGCATGTGAGAGAGTGTGAGAGGGAGTTTTGTATGGGAGTATATTGTGTGTGTGTGAGCGTGTGTCTGTGTGAATGTAGGTTGTGTTTGTGAGAGGGAGAGGAAGTGTGGTACGTTGCGGGGAGAGTGTGAGTATGTGTGAGTGAGAATCTGTGAGCGTGTGCTTTTGTAGGCAGACAAGGAGGAATCCTTGCCGGCACTTAGCAGCCAGAACTCCCTTGCCAGGAACTAATTTTCCAGATGCCCTGTAGTCTGGTGCCA
>NW_011888829.1:765241-775792 GCF_000151845.1 Pteropus vampyrus | reverse complement strand
TTTGTGGTTCTGCTGGCTGGCTGGGCTCACTTGTGCACCTGTAGGTCAATGGGGGTTTGTCTGGGGCACCTTAGCTGGGACAGATCATTAGGTGCTTCACATCCATCTCTCGGGACCAGGGAGCTAGCTCAGCATGTCATTCTTACAGCAATGGTGCAAGTGCCAGCGGGCAACATGGAAACATGCAAGCCTCCTCGAGGCCCGAGCTTGGAACTGGCACACCGTCACTCCCACCATGTAACACTGGCCAAAACAAGTCACCTGGCTAAGTCCAAACTCAGAGGGTGAGGAAAGTGCCTCTGCCTCAGTGGTGAGAAGAACTGCAGGGTTACGTGGCAGAAGGCGAGGACAGGGAGAGCGCCGTGAATGCTGTGTAGACAGATGCATTCTCTGTTTAGTAAACAAGATGTTTGAAGCAGATTTGATGAAGAGAGCAAAGGTGTGCATATTCGAAAAGGTCGTTAACATATAGGTATGAAAACTGAACGATTGCTCAGTGTTTTTGGAATCGTGGATTATTAGAATGAGAAGGAAACTCAGAGGAAATCAAATCTCAGCTAAACCTCTACTTTTACAGACTAAGAAATTTGTAACCCAGATTGGAGAAGTGCTTTTCTCAGGGTTTTTAGTAATCAGTGACCACAACTATCGAAACCTTATTATTTTTTCTTAGTATAATGCTGTTTGATAGGTATACGAATACACGTCTTTCTACACACATTTCCCCTTGGAATAAAACCCAAATATAACAATAGCATTATATTTAATATTACAGCTTCACAAAACTCAAAATGTGAAATGCGCTTAGTTATGATATAATTTCCAGATGTGTTCCTGCATTCAGTAATTGATATAGAAATGAAAATTTGAGAATGCTGTCATCTGAGTGAGGTAGGCAAGTCAACACGATAATCAGAAGAAGCCAGCACTGCAGCGTTTCACCCCGACTTCTGAGTATAGGATTCCGTTAGGACTGCAGTGCTGGGGCTTGGAATTCTCGCCCACGGTGAGACACAGTGGAGGAGACTGGGCTGGGGCAGGGCTTGGGTTCCATGTTGACTTCGCTGCAGGTGATGGGTCCTGGGCACATGTTTCACGTTTTTGGTTCTTCTTTTACTCAGGCGAAAAATGGTAGGTTGGACTAGATGAATCTAAGGCCACTTCCAAGGCTAAGATTCTAATTTTTGTATCAGTGATGGAAATTATATAGGGTTTCACTGTATTGCTGTTATTAATAAGGATTAGGTTCAGCTGCACTTGACAGAGAATCCCCCAATAAGTGACTTATATAAGATATAGGTTTTCTGCCAAAAAGTAAAAAAAAAAAGGAAAAGAAGTTCGGAGTTTGGAGTCAGGGGCTAACAAGACACTCCTGAATTTCATCCGAGATCCAGGCTTCTACCTTTCTGTCCTACCATCCTCGGGACATGACTTCTGTCTTCAAAGTGACCCCAATGTTGCCTTGTGGATCAGAACGGCTGCTGGAGCTCCAGCAATGATCATTCATTAACAGACCAGCAATAGGAAGAAATGGTGGAGGGGAAAGTACTTGCCCCTCCTTTTTGAAAACGTACTTTGAAATTTTAGATTTACAGCAGAGTTGAAAAGAGTTCCTGTAAATCCCTCATTCACCTTTTCCCAGTGTTAACGTCATACATAACCATGGTTTGTTAAACAAAACCAAGAAATTAACATTGGCGCGATACTGTTAATCTAACTATAGTCTTTATTTGGATTATACTAGTTTTTATGCTCGTACAACTGTTTGGTTCCAGCATCCCATCTTGGACACCACATTGCATTCAGTCATCATGTCTCCTTAGTTTCCTTCGATCTGTGACAGTTTCTCTCTTTCTTTCTTTTTTTTTTTTTTTTTTTTTAACAGCCTTTACAGTTTTAAGACTACTGGTCAGACATTTTGTAGAAAGTTCCTCAATTTGGGTTTGTCTGATGTTCTCTCATGATCAGATTGCAG
Organism: Pteropus vampyrus; assembly: GCF_000151845.1. Classification (NCBI taxonomy): domain Eukaryota; kingdom Metazoa; phylum Chordata; class Mammalia; order Chiroptera; family Pteropodidae; genus Pteropus; species Pteropus vampyrus. The sequence continues at coordinate 773,817 of NW_011888829.1, read as the reverse complement.
TTATGGGTTTTGGGGGAGAATTCCACAGAAGTGACCCCTTCTCACTGCATTATATCGGGGTATGTGAAATCAACATGACTTGTTACTGTCATGCTAACCTTGGTCCTTGGTGAAGAAGATGTCTGCCACGTTTCTCCACCTCCACGTCAAACTGACTCTGTTTCCATTTCCAGATTCTCCTGGCTGAACATGAGTCTCTAAGTTTGGCTCATACCCAGGGGAAGGGGACTTAAGCTCCTCCTCCTGGAGTCCCCTCCTTTTAAGGCATGTTCCTGGAAGTCCCACACGAAGCTTCTGCTTCTGTTGGCTGAAACCTAGTATAGTGTAAATAGTGGTGAAGAGCTTTGATTGGCATCAGGCTTCTTGAGTTCAAATCCTAGCACTGGCACTCATTAACAATATGAATTGGCAAATTATTTTACTTCTTTGTGTCTCAGTTTCCTGGGTTAAAAAAAAGGGGTATAACTGTGTCTGCTCATGGGTCATTCTGAGGATTGAGTTTCTACACATAAAGGGTCTTAGAATTGTGCTTGGCACATAGTGAGGTGCTGTAATCGTTAGCTGCTGACATCATTATATGGCCACTCTTAGCTATGAGCGAGGCTGGGAAATATAGTTTTTTTCCCAGGAAGCAACATGCCTAGCTAAAATCGGGATGCTGGTACTAAGGAAGAAAAGGGAGGCCGGATATTCAGAGGCAGCCAGCAGTGCCTTCCAGAATCTCTGTGCCCAAGATCTGGACCACTAGACCCTCTAGCTGGTGGGACGGTGACATGAGCATCCTTCCCGTTATGAAGTCTCCTCAGACAGGATCCACTGTGCTCTCAGAGTGGTTATTTTGGGCCTAAGGAGAGTGAAACACAGACTGAAACCAGAAGAGAGCTAAGAGGTCATCAGGAACTAAGCGTCCTGCTGGGCTTACTTTCTTGTTAGGGAAGGATCAATTTTCTCTCTGCATCAGATTCCCAGCCAAGGACGCCTTGTGAGTGGTTCACACCCAGCGTGAGCTGTTGGAAGCAATGGCGCATCCATTTGAAAGTTGTTTGATATATTTGCTTTCTTAAAAATATATTTCATCTTCAGAAGGGGAGAGATGGGGTGTGCTCCAAGGCTTTGCAAAGATCAGAGCCACCTTATCTCATGTGTGGGTGGAAGACTGAGAAGGAACACCCCCGGAGATGTGGAGGGCTTGAATTCCAGAAGAGTCATGGGAATGACCCAGACCCTGCCTCACCCCGTCTTTCATGTGTCAGGTGTTCCTTCAGGGCATCAGGAGCCAAGATCTAGGTCACTGCCAACTCCTGCCTTTGGGTTTTCAGGCTTGAAAGGAGAACACAAAGAGAAAGGACCAACAACAGCTCTGCTCCCGTGGGTGGGATCTGAACATGTAATTATTGCTGCAGTCCAGTGTGCCTGGAGTCCTGGAGTCCAGTCTGACCTCTGCGTCACCTGCTGAAGTTTGGTCCCGACAGGTGGCTCCAAACAAGCGTTCCTTCCCCTTTCTTGTCTTTGTATTACATGCCTTGGAACGGGCAGTTTTCTCCCCGTTGAATGTTAACCCTGCCAGATTCGTGCTTTTCCTATAATATGCTCAGAGAATTATAGTGGTAAAGGTCATAGCCGGAGTTTGCTGTGTGGCCTAGAGCCAGTCCTTTAGCCTCTCTGGGCTCCAGCCTTCTGATCTGTAAAATGAGGGTGTTGACCTCTGTGATCTAAGGTCCGTTCCAGCAAAAACTGCTCTGGGCTCCTTGCCCTGATCTGAGGACACGTGGAACTATTAGCTGGGTACATTATCCAGAGCTGCCCGTGAGTACTGTATCTTGTCCTTCAAAGCAGGACCTAAGAAGTCATCTCTTTGCTCATATGTCTGCTGTCCAGTGTCCCTTCTTGTCATTCGTTTCTCCAAGCAGCTCCAACCCAGGGCGTGCCACCTTCCCCATCACAGCCCGCCCATAGCCCGCATGAGCAGGTACCGTGAGTACGTGTGAGTCACGTGGTTCTGCCAGTTCATCACTGCTTGCTCTGGTCAGGTCCTGTGAGGAATGAAAACTCTGAAGCAGATTTCTGCCTTTAATCACTTTCCCATGCACAAGGGCCTGGATCTATGTCACCTTCGTCCCTCATTCTTTTTCATCCCTTTGATCAGAGAAAGTTCCCGATGTGCTCTCACCATGGGCTCCCTTCCAATCCCGTAAACTGAAAATGTTTATTGCAAAAATGGTTATCCCTTTGCTGGCCCCAAATGCATCATTAGTGAATGTAATGTAGCCATCTTCCAAATTCTGAGGTCGCTACCTCTTTAAGACCCTGTAGGAGAATTCAGCGCTGGCAGGGTGGTGCGCAGGGCCCCTCCACTGTGGGTGGCACCCCGGAGCCCAGCTTGCCTGCAGTCTTCATGCTCCTTCCCGCTGTGCCCAGGGAAGTGGTGAAATCCTGCTGCTCTGAACACAGGCCAGCGCCCACCTTAGATTTCCCTCTGCGTTTCTGTGGAAACCACACGCTCATTTAGCTTCCTTCCCACCCTTCATGTATTCACGTGCTCCAGCATTAATCAAGAATTCCAGTGGTCAGGCTCCTATATAGCATTTCACAGTTTATGCATCTTTTTTATGTACATTTTTATAACGTGTGATTTTTGTGACACCCTTGTGAAATGGCCAGGATTTGCTTAAGTGGTGGTGATGAACTGTGCTCCGGGCTGGGTTTTCTGTCACTTCTAGTCCAGAATCTGTGATATTTCATGCCGTTGATTGGGTGGACTTTGGTCGACTTCTGGCTTCAAGTCATTCTGCTGGTGACTTTGAATTTAACACAGACTTCATGGTGTCTCCTTCCAGGGATGAGCTCTGTCTTAAAGAATCTCCAGATCTTGGAGAGCAGGAGGCAAAATTTAGAATTGTGGTCTTACCCATGGGGAATGAAATTCATGGAATTGGTGTCAGAAGCAAAATTTAGCCATTGTCAATCAAGCACTCCCTCCCCCAGATTTTGTTCCAGTCTCCTCTTTTATTTGGGGTTTTTCTTGTTTCTTGAGATAGGCCTGTAATGCTATAAACGTCCCTCTTATTACTGCTTGTGCTGCGTCCCTCGGGTTTCGATATGTCGTTTTTGTCTTTCTCATTTGTCTCTTTCGATCTCTCCTTCGTTTCTTCTTTGACCTGGTTGTTCTTGAGCAGCATGTCGTTTAATCTCCACATATGTGTGTCTTTTTCCTGCTTTCTTTCTGCAGTCGATTTCCAATTTCGAAGCATCGTGGTTGGAGAATATGCTTTGCATGATTTTAGTCGTCTTAAATTTGTCGAGGCTAGTTTTGTGTCTCAACATATGGTCCATCCTTGAGAATGTTCCATGTGCACTAGGGAAGAATATATAATTTGGTGTTCTGGAATGGAAGGCTCTATAAATGTCGATTATGTCCATTTGGTCCAAGGTGTTATTTAAGGCTTGTATTTCCTTATTGATTCAATCTCCTCTTTTAAAAAATGATTCCTCCTGGATATTTTCTTGAACCTTAATTCATCTAAATATCTAGACACATAGCTCTTGGGGTGATCTAGGCTCTGACTGATCACATGATCCCAGGCTCAGCAGAGAATCATCTATGTGCTTGTTTGTAACATTCCTTCAACATGTATTGAGGTCCAGTCACTTGCAAAAAACTCTGGGGATACAAAGATGAAGAAGACACTGATCCTGGTCTCAAAAAACTCACGAAGATTATGGGTGCTGTTAGAGACTTTAGGGATTCTAGCAAAATTTCTCTCATTTTATTTTTTAAACTTTTACATGAATGCCAATAATTTAGGTTAGCTATATTTAAGCAACTCTGAATTAAAGAAAGAAAAAAAATTCACTCATGATCCCACCACACCCCCGAACCAGGCTGTTTTTAATGGTCTGTTCCCTTTTATTTTTGTCCCCATGACTATAAATTATTGTTTAACATTATACAAATATTTTTCCATACTGCTACATAGGGTTTTTATTTCCTAATGGAGTATATGTTTTGTGCGCTTGGCTTTCTTTTACCATTGGATACTTAGGTTTTCACATTTTTATCATTGTATAGCTCCAATAAGCAGTTTTTTACAGATAACTTAATTTTCTTGGCTTATTTCCTTAGTCTAGGTTTCCTGGAGTATTATTACTAGATCAAAAGTGAACATTTTCATGGTTCTGAATAGGTACTGTCATATTGCTATTCGCATGGTTGTATTAATGGATCCTGTCCTCAGCAAAGTGTGAGTTCATTTTCTTGACCTGAATTGTCCCTGAACGGAGTCCTTTACACCATTATAACAAGTAATTCTTAGAGTCCCTTGAAGGAAGAGCCTTATGGCTGACTGAACCTTGTGTTTTTCATTGCAATTCTTCTCAATTCTTTCTCGATTGTGATCTGGTAAGTGACTTAACCTGAGTATGCCATTTATTGTTCATCTGTAGAATGAGGATCATCGATTGTTTCTGGGTTGTGATGAGGGTCAAACAATATAACTGATGAAATTGTTCTGTAAATGACACAAAAGGAAGCTGTTACTGATGATGCAACCGAGAGCCTCTGAAGCCCCCGCCCCGCTCTGTATGCTCCAGGATGGGAAGGAGGGGTGACTCTAAGTTCCCCCTAGATGGCAAGGATTCTATGCAATGCATAGCTGTACCCGGGAGATTGTGGGATGAGGGGCAGGTGTATATGCTAATGGAGAAAGGTCTGGAAATGCCTAAGATAGAACCAATCCCACACCAGTCCCGTCGGTCAGCCCTTCATTTAACTGCTGTCTTTCCCTGACAAGCTGTACTCTCAGAAGTGCTGTGCTGGGCCCCAAACTTCTGGGCTAGGCCCCCTTCCTGGCTTGACACAGCGGTTGGGCATAGGAGATGCTGCAGCGTGTGGAATAGCTTCTGCGGGGAGGCGGGAGGGTGGTAAGGCTGGAGTTCACATGTCCAGCTGCATAGGAGAGTCGGCCCTCCTCTGTCAATCAAAGTCACATGCCCTGCTTTTTCTAGTTCACTCTGATCGATTAACCTACAACGTACGAATAGTCAGTGGTTATTACAGGTGCACCCTTCACACACACACACACACACACACACACACACACCCACCCACCCAACCACCCAAATGTAAAACACACGTTTGAAGTTTCCCTCCTCACTTTTTAGTCTTCTATACTACTCTGTTCTAAGTACTTTACAGGCCTTATTTTATCCATGTTATGATGCCACGATGTAGGTACTAGTGTTAAATCCATTTTATCAGTTAGAAAATGGTCTGGAAGCTTAAATGACGTGCCCCTGGTCACTTAGTTGGTAAGTGATAGAGCTAGGACTAGAACTCAGATCTTTAAAATATTCTGCTCCTTGACATTTTAAGACTGTGGCTTGACTCAGCCTGCACCCCCAACTTACTCTGGGTCAGGGTGCGTAACTGCACTTGCTGGCCTCAGTCCCCCTAATATTGCCTTCTGAGTGACGTTTGCAAATCCCTTACAGAAGAGGGTGGCAGGATGTCACGGGAGAGCCAGTGATGGGGGCAGTGCCTCAGAAGGAGTGATGAGTCGAGGGTTAACGGTGGAACAAGGCTGTGTGGACTTGTGTGAGCATGGGTCAGGGGGCGGGGTAGGTCTGTGCCTGCAGTTCTCGGTGGAGTCTCTGTGTTTGCACTTTTGACAAATATTTGTTGGGTACTTACTACGGGCTTGTGCCATGATGATCGCGCCCCTTTGTTGATGTGTGCTTACTGCGCTGCAGGCACTGCGGGGGGTGCTTTATGTTTTCTTGTTTCTTCCCACTGATGCTCTACATTCCATATTGCTCTTTTACAGATGAGGAGACTGAGGCACATAGAGATTAAATACTTTCATCGGGGTTATAGAGTCAGAACCAGGATACCGACTCACAGGACAGTGAACATGAAATAGTTTATTTCATAATTTCACTTAATTTCAATAATCTACCTGTCTATTCACAAATGTCTACTGAGAGCCTGCTAGGTGTCAGCCACAGTGATAGGCTCCGGGCTAAAGGGTAAAACCCCTGATTTGTTGCTACCAGGAAGGTTATGAATGGTGTTACATAGAAAGTTCCAGACTTCGTGTCTCTGCCCATGATGAGGGCCTTCAGGGAACATTTTCAGCATAAACTTAAGTTGGAAGTTATTTTTTCACACCAGAAACGAAGCTGGCAAGACTCTTAGCTGCCACAGTTAAGGCTGAGCAGATCTGGCCAGAGGATTTGGGGCCGTGGAACAGAGTAAAATGAGCGGTGGGGCCCTGCAGTTCACCAGAGAAAGTGGTGCTGAGCCGGCAGCCAGGAGAGGGGCAGGTGTGGTCTTGGACCTCATTAGGAGTGATCGATACGGACTCTACTACGTCCCGGCAGTGCAGGGTGCCCCTGAGGAGGACCTGAGAAGGTTTAGCAGGAATGGATGAGAATGGCAGCAATTAGAGCCACATCGGCCGAGGGAGGAGGAATTAGCGATCATTAGACATTGGAGGTGTAGTACTTCTAGTTTGCGGTACATAATTATGTGTAAGTTCTATCCCAAAGCAAAAATAGTCATTCTCAATTAGTTCTTTTGTTCTCCTCATTAGTTCCTAGTTAAACCGTTCTCGAGGTATAGTAATAGATGAGATCTGCGCAAATTTATGGAGGTGTGCGCACACAAAAATTAGCTGTTGAAGTCCAGATTGTAAGGCCTGGTGTGGGTGGCCAGCTAAGTGTCCCGAAGACTTTTGCACATTGCACTTGGCCCTGGGATCCAGAGATGAATATGACACAGACTTTCCCCTTAAGGAACTTAAAACAGAGGTAAATTCCGTAAGGTAGACTGTAAGCTCCTTGAAGGCAAGACCCATGTCGTATGTGCATTTGTAGCTCCGGTGCCTGGCACCACACCTAACATGGGGTAGATGCACAGTGTTTCCTGATTGAGTCGAATGAAATATACAACACGTTATGGAAACTAAATGGAACTAATCTCTTACTGGCGCTCCCAACCCTTTCCCCTGAGAGTCTGGGGAGGCTTCATTGAGGAGGGGTATTTGGGTCAGATCTTTAAGTGGGACCGTGGTCGTGTTTGAGCAGTGTTTGGTAGTGGAGCTACCAAAGAATGCTTATTTCATGTGAAACACAACTGTGACAACATGTAAATCTAATATGAGGCCATATAACAATGACCTAGGCCTGGAATAATTTTCTTCTGAAGATCAACTCTAGTGGGTGCCTGAATTTGTGTCGAGGGCAGGGTTTGGAAGTCTCATAAATGCTGGACAGTTAGCTGTGCTTCCTGTGGCTGGGGCGGGGGGGGTGGGGAGGTGCTGGTGTCATCTGTGTCACGCGCTGGCTATTCCCGTGTTAAGTCTTTGGCTTTTAATAAGAACTCTCACTCCTTCCTTTTCCGTCAGCTCCATCCGTAGGTGGAAAGCAGATTCATAGTTAATGGGCCCGGCAATGTGTTTGGCACCAACTCACACAAGAAGGGGCAGAGACTCCTACCTTTTCATCGTCAAGTTCTCCATCACAGAAGCATTTCCTGTGAAACTGAATGGGTAGATTAGGCTTTGAAAAAATTCTAGTGGAGATATTCTCTTTTAAATCATTAATTATCAGAAAGAAATTATGCATCTGGATCATAGGAGCGTAGACATTTTAGTACTCTTTACTTAAATAATTCCTAATCGTTTCTTCTGCAATTATTGAGGTATGAACTGAACTATGAAGGTTAGATTTCTAGATTACTTAGGCTTTGTGTTAAAACTTAAAGCTTAAAACAATTTTAATGGAAATAACTATAGAATCGATTATAGAATTTTCTTTCTTCTTAAATGGCTCACTTGTACCAGTCATTCTTTAAGAGATTGTCGGTGATACACTGTCATCATCATAAGGTCAAGTATTGTATTTCGTTTCAATACAATTATGTCCCAAGGGTTGTTGGGCAGCTTGCCCCTACTCTAAATGGTCCCAAGTTACTCTGGCTTTTGACACCTTATGTCTTCATTTTGTGTCCCTGTGTCCTACACTGATGTTAGCTGACAACCTCTTGGCTACTGTTAGTTTGCCTGCTTTTAGCAGTAGTTCTTTTTTGTTATAATTTCCTGAATTTCTCCTGTTAGAATTTTTGTCCAAAGGAAGCAGCAGCAGGCTCTGAATGAAGGCCCGTGGGCCGTTGCTTTGAGAAGGAATGTGTACTTCATGTGTGTGGGCGTTTAGGTCTGTCCACAAACCTTTTCTCACTTAATTTTGGGTTCTCAGCTGGCTTTTGCTTCGTAGAGATCGCTTTATAAGTAACCTTTGGATAGTTGGTATATAATTGCAAGAGGTCCACTGATTTTGTGGGCTCGCCTTCGAAGTCAAACTCAGAACTCTGGTCTAGACAGTAAGACTGCAGACTGGAAAGCTGAGGATCTAGATATTCTTGCTGGGATTTGCCTAAATTCTCTGTGATTTGGATGACAACACTCTCCTTCAGCCCAGCTCCCAATACTTTAAGAATTTAGTTTCTTAAATTCAAAGCTATATCAACATAAGATATTATAAAAATTAATACCTGCTCTAAAGGGTTAATATTCATTCAG
>NW_011888829.1:761236-763761 GCF_000151845.1 Pteropus vampyrus | reverse complement strand
TCATGTGAAACACAACTGTGACAACATGTAAATCTAATATGAGGCCATATAACAATGACCTAGGCCTGGAATAATTTTCTTCTGAAGATCAACTCTAGTGGGTGCCTGAATTTGTGTCGAGGGCAGGGTTTGGAAGTCTCATAAATGCTGGACAGTTAGCTGTGCTTCCTGTGGCTGGGGCGGGGGGGGTGGGGAGGTGCTGGTGTCATCTGTGTCACGCGCTGGCTATTCCCGTGTTAAGTCTTTGGCTTTTAATAAGAACTCTCACTCCTTCCTTTTCCGTCAGCTCCATCCGTAGGTGGAAAGCAGATTCATAGTTAATGGGCCCGGCAATGTGTTTGGCACCAACTCACACAAGAAGGGGCAGAGACTCCTACCTTTTCATCGTCAAGTTCTCCATCACAGAAGCATTTCCTGTGAAACTGAATGGGTAGATTAGGCTTTGAAAAAATTCTAGTGGAGATATTCTCTTTTAAATCATTAATTATCAGAAAGAAATTATGCATCTGGATCATAGGAGCGTAGACATTTTAGTACTCTTTACTTAAATAATTCCTAATCGTTTCTTCTGCAATTATTGAGGTATGAACTGAACTATGAAGGTTAGATTTCTAGATTACTTAGGCTTTGTGTTAAAACTTAAAGCTTAAAACAATTTTAATGGAAATAACTATAGAATCGATTATAGAATTTTCTTTCTTCTTAAATGGCTCACTTGTACCAGTCATTCTTTAAGAGATTGTCGGTGATACACTGTCATCATCATAAGGTCAAGTATTGTATTTCGTTTCAATACAATTATGTCCCAAGGGTTGTTGGGCAGCTTGCCCCTACTCTAAATGGTCCCAAGTTACTCTGGCTTTTGACACCTTATGTCTTCATTTTGTGTCCCTGTGTCCTACACTGATGTTAGCTGACAACCTCTTGGCTACTGTTAGTTTGCCTGCTTTTAGCAGTAGTTCTTTTTTGTTATAATTTCCTGAATTTCTCCTGTTAGAATTTTTGTCCAAAGGAAGCAGCAGCAGGCTCTGAATGAAGGCCCGTGGGCCGTTGCTTTGAGAAGGAATGTGTACTTCATGTGTGTGGGCGTTTAGGTCTGTCCACAAACCTTTTCTCACTTAATTTTGGGTTCTCAGCTGGCTTTTGCTTCGTAGAGATCGCTTTATAAGTAACCTTTGGATAGTTGGGATATAATTGCAAGAGGTCCACTGATTTTGTGGGCTCGCCTTCGAAGTCAAACTCAGAACTCTGGTCTAGACAGTAAGACTGCAGACTGGAAAGCTGAGGATCTAGATATTCTTGCTGGGATTTGCCTAAATTCTCTGTAATTTGGATGACAACACTCTCCTTCAGCCCAGCTCCCAATACTTTAAGAATTTAGTTTCTTAAATTCAAAGCTATATCAACATAAGATATTATAAAAATTAATACCTGCTCTAAAGGGTTAATATTCATTCAGTCAAAGTAGTGGCAGATTTTGCCAAGTGGAAAAATTTTTGAAAAAAAAAAAGGCATTTTGTTTAATTAATTTTTTTCCTTTTAAGAGAGGGTGACAGAAAGTCATCATCTGAAATGGTTGCATAATGTTAGTCAGCTGGCAAGCCCTTCATCCTGGACACGATGTACCACTGCTGTAATATGCAATGTCACTCGCAGCTAATCCCTTTATTGATTTTTTTTTCACTCTGAATTTGCTGACAGCAAAAGATTAGGTCTAGGGAAATAGTTGCAGTTCAGGTTCTATTTGACAATATTTAGAATTTAAAATGACCTTTCAAAGAGAAAGGGCTGCATGGAGTGGGATTTAAGTGGTTCAGGACAGGGCAGTATTAAGGCCGAAGCAGAGGGAGTGCCTTTTTAATACCAGTGTCAGGGCAGGCCACCCTGGACAGGTGTCCTCTGCCCCCAGGGCCGCGTGAGCGCCCAGGGCCACGCCGACCCTTGGCTTTGCTGCAAAGGAGATGAAGTTTGATTTTGCCTCATTTAGTCTGTAATGCACTTGACTTTCCCTTCTGTAACCTTCTCCCACCGGTCCCTTCTGTCTCTCTCGGCCTTGCTTGCATGGTCCAGTGCCCCTCCTGTACATCCGCCCAGGCCGGCACCTCTGTCCGTGCCTCGTGCTTCCGTGCCCCTCCGGCAGTCCTCCCGTCTCAGCCCACGCATGAGATGAAATCAATCTCATTAAACTAACGTAGGCTATAAATGGCTGGTGGTCCTTTACTCTCCACGAGTAAAGCCTTCGAAGCAGTATAGCGAGGTGTTTTTCCTTATTCTTTGTGCTTATCAATATGTCACGATGGTAGAAGAAGAGAATTGGCGAAGAGTTTAAATTAAATACAAATATATGCAAAGGCATGACACGTCTTCCAGCCTTGTCCCCCGTTCTCTACCATGCGTCCGACGGCCACCCTCTCCTGCTTCCCTCAGTCACTTTCAGGGCGACCAAAGTAAGACCCCAGTGCTAGACTCACTGTGTCAAATCGGGCTTGTATTAGACTTGGTCGTACTTGAGGGGTTTTTCACCG
>NW_011888829.1:728454-759371 GCF_000151845.1 Pteropus vampyrus | reverse complement strand
GCGTTCACGCTCACGTTCCAGGCCCTTGGCTTTGCCCGTAATTGTTGAAAATGCACATGGATTTAACTTGGTAAATGCTAAAAAGTCGTGCTTTTATTAAGTTAGAACTTTTCATTCTTCTAACAGGTCTGGGATTGGAATTTTTCCTTGTGTCACCTAGGAAAAAAGTAATTGGTTGAGTACGTTAGTAATGTTAATAAGTATCATTTTCTGATGGCAGACAATTTAGAAGCACCTACTTGTATCCTAACCATTGATGTGTTTGTCACCACATAGTTCTTGTTTATCGATGTGGTATTTCCTTATACTTGATTTCCGGCTTCCACCACCCCCACCTCCTCCTTTCTGCTCCCCCATCACAGTGTGAACTGTGGAGACCGCGTTTTATTTTCTCAGCCTGTACCTATTACAGTGCCCGATACCCGATGAGATGCATGATGGGTAATTGTGAGCACATGTAAGATTATGCCGTTTCTGAGACAAGAGCCTTTCCTGGAAGTAGCAGGTTCCGAGCGAGGGTGGTGGGCTTGTCCTGTGGGCCGGCCCGTGGTGGAGTTAGCCCGGCAAGCTGAAATCAGTCCCCTGTGGGACTGGCGTCCAGTGGGTAACTCTCTCAGATGGGCTCCTATCACTGATGCTTCTTAGAAACTCTTTCCTTTGCTTGGAGGATTTTTACCAAAGAAGAGACGTTCTTCGTGAATTTCTTGGGAGTGGGGGGATTCTTCTCTCTCACAGACTATTAACGGTTACTAGTGAGAACGGCAGTTTGTTGGGACACAGGTTATACAGTGAGAGTCTGGAGGGCACAGGTCCTTCGTCATCTTGCACAGTTGCTTAGTAAGCGTTTGTTGACTGAATTTACTAGGTCAGAGTGCGTGCCAGGGCTGCAGTCGCGTTATTGTCCTCGTTTAGGTTTTAGGCATGCGTCAGCTTGTCCTGATTTTCACTGTCTTTCTCCCCCCACTGTTGTTCTTTAGAGACCCTCAAATTCCAGCGGATTCAGGAAGTCACCGGGGCTGTCTCATGTATATTTCCGAATGTTCTTGCCCCTTGGCTACCTGAAGGGTCCCGATGCCTCCTTCAGAATGTGTCAGGACCCTGTCCTCTCTGCCAGTGACTCCTGCCCTTGCTTCTCCTGCTTGCACTGCTAGGGTCTCCTGCTGCTTCCCACATCTGACGGTGGGAGCCTCTGCTCTCCCAGTCGGCTCCAGACACAGGCTAGTCTGGCTTGCTGGTGTACCCTGGCCTGCTAGAAGCCTGGCTCTGGGTGGTCGTTTTATGAGGGAAAAAATCACTCCCTCTGTTTTGTTAGTTACCGTTGGAGCTGCCTCATGTGCCGGGCAATGTCTTATCAGGACGTTTGGCAGTTGGCCCTTTCATTTACTCGGTTAAACATTTCTTCCCCAGGGCTCTGGCACAAGTCCCTGGAGCCAGGGGCCTGGGGGCTCCAGAGCGGCACATCCTGCTGCATTTGGAATCACGCCCCCGCCCCCCTCCCATACACACACTCTGATCCGTGGCCCTTGGACAAAGCTTGTGCATAGTGACCCTTCCCTCAGGACAAATATTTTCCCAGCGGTCTCGTTGGTCCCTGGTGCAAGGAAACGTCTGGGAGGCTCATGGAGGGGAAGAGACAGGTAATCCAGACACTGGACTGCAGATGCTCTGAATTCCAATCCCAGCCTCTTGTGCCTGGAGCTGCAGCCGCCCCACTGATCCTCCCGTACCCAGATAGGTCTGCAGCCCCAGGCGGTCACGGCTCAGGCTGTTAGTCGAGACTCTTGGGAAGCTGATGCTTAGCACCTCATTCAGGGCAGGGCTCCAAAGATGGTCTTAATTATGACATTAATGTGGACTTTGGTCTTTGATCAGCTTCTCCTGGGAATTTTTTTTTTTTTTTTTAGGCGAGGCAACCTTGGTTGACCTCACAGATTACAAGGACGTTGTCAGTTTACAATCTCTTAATTTTTATTTTTTACGCCTACAGCACCTGGTCTTCCTAGGTGGTCTCCCATCCAAGTACTAACCAGGCCCGACCCTGCTTAGCTTCCGAGATCAGACGGGCTTGGGCTTGTTCAGGGTGGCATGGCTGTACACTGTTCTGGGAATTCTTTCCATTTGAAACTTCAATTTCTTGAAATCTTTTAGATCCTTGATAACTTGTTTTTTTTTTCTTGCCCACAGTGACTCGATACTATAAAAAAGGAAAAACAGGGTTTGGGTGGGGAGAAACCCATTATCAGTGAGTCAGGGTGACAGGTTCAGTTCGTGGTCAGAGAGTCAAGATCATGGGCAGGAAACCAGAGCTGGTCCTCGAGGGGTCAGGTAGGTGCCACGGTCCAGGGAAGGAGCTGCGTTTTGGAAGACGGAGGCCTTTTCAGGTACCGGGAGTTTTCTAGTCGGGCTGGCTTGACTGCAGAGGACCCACAGAGCTTACCCAGGTAGAGTGGGTGCCCGAGAGGCTGCACTTGACTGTGTTGTTCCCTGGGAAACCAAGGCCCTGGGCCAGCCCCGGACCCTGCCCTCCCTCTTGGGGCCTCTTCTTCTCCCTCCTCGTCTGCTCTTTCTACCCAGCTTCCCCTGTTCCTGTCTCCCTCATGACTCTGACCTACACTTTATTTTGTTTATTTTAGTTATTTTGTTTATTTTCTTTGGTAGTAGTTTAACCTTATGACACCTTTTCAACTTCAGCTGCGTCTTTCAGTGTTTCTGGTATCATTTGAGGGAGGATTTTATTGGCCTAGTTCAGCATCTTGTGCTGGGCCCTGTCATGGGAGGCTGGTGCCCAGCCCTGGCCCCGTCTCAGGCGGGGGTCGGAGGTTACATGGTTCATGGTGTGGCTGTTTAAGCAGCAGGAACAGCTGGCGAAGCACATTCTCTTAGAGGAGAGTTTGGGTGGGCCAGGCTTTCCAGGCAGGATGTCACTGGCCTCCGGGAGATGGGACCGTGGGAACTGTCGCGAAGACGGTTCTCTCGATTCCAGTGGACAGCGCGTGGCCTCACCGGGGCCACTGCTGACAACATGGCCTCTCGTCAGGGCTCTTGCCTCTGAGCATCTTTAAATAGTCGCCAAGAATCTAGTATGTGGGAGCATCAGAAGCTCACTTGGATAGCATGGAACCTGTACCTTCTAGAAATATTTCTTTTGATAATATGTTTATAAAATGACTCTCAGTACATTCGTTCGTACAGCCCCTGTGTTGTGCGTAGTGGCCAAAGCTGCACCTTCATACACCTGAACTCATTAGATCTTCACAACAGCCCTGCGAGGTAGGTGTTTCTGCCTTCATTTTCCATGTGAAACTGAGTCAGGGAGAAATGGAGAGATCTGCACGATAGTCCCACATCTTTTTCCTCATCCGTCATATACATATCTATTTGCAGAGCATCGTGCTTCCCTAGGTGTTACGGGGAGATAAAAAGAAATAGCCTTACGTTCTAGTTGGGATAAGCTGCAACCAACATCCATTAAGACAGTCATCTGAGAGCTGATTGCTCTGTGCTGGTGACTGTGACCTTGAAGTACAAAAGAGGACACACCAAAATTACAGGCTGCTTCGAAATTCCAGGATGTGCTGTGGCTCGAAGATAAGCCTAGTGAGAGTCAAGGTCACGTACTTGCCCAGACCCGGGAAACCATGCAAACGGCCGAAGTTATTTGTTGGTAATACCAAGCTGAAAGGTGTCCCTGAATCCTGCCACTGGAGGAGGTCCAGGGCCACGTGGCCTAGTGTTGATTAATTGACAAGGACTCAAGTCCAAACCAAGGAGGTTGCCGTACACTTTGGGAGAGGGTGGTGGAGCCAGCATGGGTCTGGAGGTCCACAGCGAAGTGGCGTTTCAGCTTCTAGCAGTGATGGTGCCTGAGCTTGCCGAGGGCTTCACAAGAGGTTTTCTGAGCTGTTATAATGGAACCTGGAGTGAACATTAAATGGCAAGAGAGAATCCTCACTACAATGTACTAGAACATAGATGAAGGCAAGACTCAAAGAGCTGTTTCTAGGAGCAAAGTTCTGACGAGTTGGCCACGAGAGGCACATAAGTGAAGGCAGAGTTCTCCCGAGCAGTGGGAGGGGGCCCCAGGGGGCAGCCACTAACACAAGGTGTGGAGGAAGCCCTTCCAGGGCACGCTGGCGCCAGGAGCAAATGGGCCAGCCCTGCCAGCGGGAGGGACGTCCAGGTCGGCAGGCAGGCAGGGCAGCAGGAACTTTGGGGCAGGCCATGTACCTGGGTCAGTGCACGGGAGGCTCACGCAGGGCCAGGGGTGCAGCCGCTTGTCCGGGCAAGGGGAAGGTAGAACCCTCAGTTTGGGAGGGGGCTGGTGATTTAAGTGGCCATCGCTGCCAGGCCCCAGTCATTGGAGGATAACGCAGGACTGGGTTGCAAACTCACGGCAGAGTTAGCGGTGGGAATGGCAGGGCCGGCCTCTGACCCAACCTGAGCCTAGCTCTGGGTGGCCATCGGCTCCCCTACCGTCTGTGTTAGCCATTCTAAAGTCTTTCTGGGAAGGGTCAGCACTGCTTTGGGGTTTAGAGAGGGGTGTCCCAAGTTGTAGGGAGAGGAGGGCTCTGGACGCTGTCTCAAAGGCATCCACTGAGGATACTGAGTGCCCTGCGGCAGTGATGTGGAGGTCAGAAGGGTCAGGATCAGAATCTGCAGTTCAGAGAGGGGACGTGATGGCCTCAGAACTGTGCTGGCCAGAGCCCGACTTGCTTTTTTATGATCTTACTTTGCCTCGTTTTGTTTCTAGCATGATAATTGACTACTTTTTTTTGGTACTGGGAATACATTCACATGATTCAACATTTTAAAGTATAAAAGGATATACGAGGAACATTTCTTTCCCTTTCATTTTGCATACCTCCCAGTTATCCTTCCCTAGACAACTAATATTACTAGTTTCCTTCCCGAGATGTTTATGCATGTGCAAGCACATACCTATATATCTATATCATCATCTTCTCCTTTTTACATAAATAAATGTAGTATATATCACATGCTGTTCTGCACCTTGCTTGTTTTCACTTAATTCGTTTCATAAGTCTTTCCATATCAGTTTACAGAGAGTTTTGTCTTTTTTAAAAATGCTGCATCGCCTCCCGTTGTGTTAGATACAGTATAATTTATTTAACCCGTTGCCTATTGATGGAAATTTAGGTCGCTCTTACAAGCAAAGTGGCGATGAATAACCTTCCATTTATGTCATTTCACACCTGTGAGACTGCATTTTTCAGATAAATCACTAAAAGTGTAATTTCTGGGTCAAGTTGAGCCTTTGTAATTTTGAGAGATATTGATGAATTGCCCTCCAGAGAGGTTTACAAATTTACAAAATTCGCACTCTGACAGCAGCCTGTTGGAGTGTGCTTACCCACACCCCACCACCTCACGACATGTTCAAACTTCCGGACCTCTGCCAGAGCGGCAGTTGAAAATGGCATCTCGGTGTAGATTTAATTTGTCATTTTCTTATTTTGAGTGCTCTTAGGCAACTTTTCATATGTTTAGGGTACATCGTACTGCCATGAACTGTCTGTTCATATCTTTTGCTCATTTTTAAATTGTGTCGTTGGTCTTTGTCTTCTCAACATGTGGCTGCTTTTTATGTGAGAGAAATTAGTCCTTTGCGATATGAATTGTAAATATTTCGCTCTATTTGTCTTTTGATTTTGCTTGTAGTGGGCATTGCTCTCTGCGGAAATTTTGTATTTTTATGTAGTCAAATTTATCAGTATTTTCTTTTATGGACTTTGCATTATAGTTTTGAAAGCTTTCTCCCTCTAAGGCTCCAAAAATGTTTTCTCATGGTTAATTCCAATACTTTTGTTTCCTAAGTCTTTTTTCCAAGCCAATATTTGATCTATTTGGAATTTATTCTGGATGAAGATGGAAAATATGCCATCAATTTATTTTTTTCCCCAGAAGGTTATCCAGTTTTCCAAATACTGTTTATTGAATAAATCATCTTTCCCTACTGCTCTGAGATGCTGCTATTACTGTGCTATGGACAGAATTGTGTCACCCCCAGAATCACATGTCGAAGCCCTGTCTTCCAATATGACTGTATTTGGAGATACAGTCTTTAGGAGGTAGCTAAGGTTAAATGAGGTCATTAAAGATGGCTCCCTAATCGAATAGACCCAGTGTCCTTGTAAGAAGAAGAAAAGACGCCAGAGATCTCTCTCTGTGTACCACAGAGGAAGGCCATGTGAGGACATAGCGAGAAGGCAGCCAGGAGGAGAGGTCTCATCAGAAACCAGCCTGGCACCTTGATCTTGGACTTTTGGTTTCCAGATTGTGAGAAATAAATGTCTGTTATTTAAGCCACACAGTCTGTGATATTTTGTTATGGCAGCCTGAGCAGACGGATGCATACTATATAGTAAATCCCCATTTGTTTTGGGTTGACCCCGGACTTTCTGAAATCTGGTCCAGTTTCTCTGTCACCAGTTAGGCAGTAGGGAGAGTCAAGTAGCCCGTGGAGAGGGGAGAGGCAGCAGGGAGGGACTGAGATCAGCTAAGACTAGAACAGCTAGAGACAGGCTGTTAGAGTGTGTGTGTGGGGCGGGGCATAGGTGACATTACCCAGGGAAGGGAGAGACGGGAGAGGCTAGTCCAGCAGAAGGAAGCACTGACATAGATATTCTGGGAGCACTCGGGGCCGCTGCAACTTGGACCAGAGAGAGGAGAGGATGGGGCCCCCCCAGGTAGCAGTCTTCATCTTCAGGTGTTTATTTCAGTGTCTGTCTCAGTAGTTCAGACTCCAGTTGCTTTATACCTGCTCTCAAACACGAAGCTCCTTAGGGTCCCTCTCTATTCCAAAAACAAATCCGCAATGTGCATTTGGGGGCACTAACTCCCCGGGGGGTAACATCTTACTATTTGGTATTTATCTTTATTAAAAAATTGATGTATTTCATCTTCTATAAACAAGAAAAATGTATGTGAGTGGAGTGGAAATCTGTCCAATATCAGCTGCCCATGTCCCCTCTTTTAACCATTCCATCTCCACCCTGCCCTTGGAGGCTGCCCCTCTGATAATGCAGATCTGCCCCAGGTTCCCCCACCTCCAGCCCCTCCTCGGGGCACTTCTGCTCTTGGCTCTGCTTTCTGGCTCCTGAGTCCCTTTGGAAAGCTCCCTGCCAGGCCGATGCTGCACCAGTTCTGTCTCATTGTAGTGAATGCAGTGGCTCCCAGAGGCCTCGCCAACCAGGTAAGAGACAGCCATCCGTCTCCCTCCTCTTGGTCTGCTTCTGCGTGCCGGCTGCTGGTCTCAGTGGAGCACTGGATTCAAACTCTGAGGGGCCCAGAGCGATGCTCACTCACCTAGGGAGGAGGTGGGCAGTCTTTCAAGAAGTGGGATACTCTTAGGACGACTTGCTCCTCTCGGCTCACTCACTGGATGCCTGGGTTTCCAGAGGGCACCTGCTCGCTGCCTCTTCGCTCCTGTTCTCTGAAAGCTGGAGCAGCTGTTTGACTCAGCTCCAGCAGATGTGCCCACCCAGGATGCAGGGAGAATGATGCTGTGCCTGTCCTGGCAAGGGGCAGGTCCAGTCCAAGGGCCCAGGAAGCCAGCGTAGGCCACGGGCTCCATAAATGTCCTCTCTGTCATGACTCCAGTCATACTCGCACTCCATTTTGGTCCTGGACAAGCACAGCAGCCCCCTGCCTGAGTTCTCCCCCAGTGCTCTGCCACCAGCCCGAATGGCCCCCGGTGGATCCAGCCAGCTCTGGCTCTGGCGGCGTCCGTTTCTCGTTGAGTTAGCTGCAGACTGCTCACATGTGGGCTGGCCTCAGGCTACCTCTTCCTCCATATTCCCCGTTCCTCCAAGCTGAAGAATATATATAGTGCTCCTTCCTCCGTTAGCCTTCCCTGATGTCCTAAGCCTTCTGTGGTCTCTGCTTCGCTCCCCTGGCACCATGTAGCACTCACCATCTCTTGTGTTCCCTTGTGCTTTCCTGTGTCTGTCTCTTTCATCTACCCGTAGGGCTGGCCCCTGTGTGTGCAGGGCGGAGATGAGGTTAGTGAGCAGCTCCTGGGAGAAACCGGTCGGGGGTGAGCCAGGGCCTTCACGGAGCTTCACCTACCATTAAAACTTGGATAATGTGGCTTTGATTTTATTAAGGGAGTGATGAGTGAATTCCTCCTCCAGAAGTGATTGTGTTCTTTCTCATTGGGTCCCAAGAGACTATATTTTGTGGAAGAAAAAAAATCTAAAATACCTACAGTATGTTTGGACTTTTCTGTATCAATCTACGGTTCTGTTTTCATTCAACATATTTTTGAGCTGTTTTTCTGTTTCTGTTATGCACAGTTCTAGTTCATTTGTTTAAACTATGGTATAATATAACCACCTTTTATTCTTCTGTCTCCTGATCGATGGACCTTTAGGTTTTCACTCTTTTTTGCAAGCATTTGCTTGAACATCCTGGTACAGTTCTCCTCATGCACACAGTAGGAGTTTGTTTACGGGATGTGATTTTTTGCCATAGGGCATAAACATTTCCAGTCTACTTGGTTCCGTCAAGTGTTTGTAACAATTTATACTCCCAGCAGCATTGTCTGAAAGCTGCCTTTCCCCGGCTTCTACTAAACCTCAGTGCTTTCCAACTCAGTGAGGCTTTGTTGTTTCGATTGGGAAGAGGAATGTTGGGCAGCATTTCTAGAAAGTTAAAACGTGAGAGATTTCATCTGGGCTTGGACCAGTGCTTCATCAGGCTGGAGCTAAGGATCACCTGTTCAACTACCAGGCGTCATCTGCACAGGTCAAAGGTTTGTCCTGAATCACTGTTTTTATGGGTGTGGGTGGTCACACTGTCTTCAGTGCTGTGCACTTGTGGCATTGCTTCTGCCGATGTGTCTGTGAGGGTCTTACAGACGGGGCGGGGGCGATGCATTGGAGAAGCTCGCTGGTGTAACCAGCGGGCTGGAGATGGAGGGTGGTGGTCTCAGTCCCTGAGGCAGGGGCAGAGTGGTCAGATGGAGTGGGTTGGAGACTCCGGGGGAAGTGCCCTGAGCTGGGCGCGGGGGAGGAGCGAGAACCGTGGCTGAGAAAGCGCATGGGGCAGGAAGAAGGCGCGTGCCAGGGAGCGGTCCCCCGGGACTTCCTTTTCTGTTGCTAAACCGTGCCAGGTGCGTGCTCGTTGCACGACTTAAAGGACTCACCAGGCGTCTGACACTTATACTAAATCTGGTCCTACATGGAGATATAGTGTGGCTGAAGACGTGGTAACAGTAATGATTATGGAGAACTTGCAATGTGCCAGCTACTAAGTGCTGTATCTATGTTAATTCATTGAATTCTCACAGCACCCCTAAGGGGGCAGATATATGTATCATGTCCCTTTAAAGTGAAGACAGTGAGGCACAGAGGGCTTCATGAGTTTGGCCAGGTCCCACACCCAGAGAGTCTCAAAGGCGAGGTCTGACCCCAGGCAAGTGGACTCCGGGGCCCATGCTTTCAAGCCCTGCACAGTGCCTGGACATGGCAGGGAGGAAGGAATACTTCTCTATTCGTATTTTCATATCTGATTTTGAATTTCATTTTCACTGGGGAGTCAGGATAAGTTAACACTTTAATTAATACCTCTAAGCCAGCCAAGCCATGTAACTGAATAGTCAATTTCGTATAGGTGTAAAGAAAAATAATCTATTTGGGCTTTCTACTTTCTTTCTGTGATCTTTAGTTTCCATTTAGTTTTTAGCTAAGGCATACAACAGGTTGAAGAGTAAAATAATTAATCAATTATCTGAGTTTGGGTTCTCATATGCGACCCAGCTTGCTTGCTTGCTTGCTTGCTTCCTTCCTTCCTTCCTTCCTTCCTTCCTTCCTTCCTTCCTTCCTTCCTTCCTTCCTTCCTTCCTTCCTTCTTTCCTTCCTTCCATTCATCCATCCATCCATCCATCCATCCATCCATCCATCCATCCATATATTCTCTCTCTCTCTCTCTCTCTGAATTAACTGGTAAAAAGGAAAATCAGCACTTTATAGTTCCTTTTTCAAATGAAAAGTAGAAGACTCAGTAATCTGGATTTTTTTTACCCCGCTGAAACCAAACATTCAGCTATTTAGAAATATCTGGGCAGCTGTCTGTCTGTATTCTGTCATTTTTGGCTGGTTCAGCCTATAGAAAATGCCTGGCCTTGGTCTTGTAGACCCACAACTGAAAAAGCTAGTCAAGTGTTTGTGCACGATCCAATCTTGAACCCCCCATCTGAGCGGTAGTGACAGACAAAGGTAGTCATCTTTGTGCTGGCTTCTGCAGTTCTGGTAACTCATGAGTGATCATCGTTCCTCCAAAGGAGCAAGAATGAAGAATTTCTAGCTCTGTTTATCTTCTCTCTGTCCCTTTAGGACAATCACCTCATGCTGGATTCTTAATTTAAGGAACATGGATGTTTCCCTCTGACCCGAGAGCTGGGGATTCTTAACAAAAGCAACATTAAAAAAGCGCCAGACTGGCCTCTTCCCCCTTTCCCGCCCATTCTTCACCACTCCTGCCTGTCTCCACCACTGTCTCCCCATCTCGAGATCTGTCTCCACTTCTGGTCCCCGGAGAAAAAGTATGAGCTCATTGTTTTCCAGTGAAAAGCCAGATTTGGTCTCCTTCTCGCCTCGTTTGTCTGTCAGAGCCTGGAGATTGATGATCCTTCCACCAGCTGAAACTGTGCCTGGAGGAGCCACAGACTCGCGCATGGGGTGTCTGTGTACTGGGGTGGGAGGGGCCACGGTGAGGACAGTGGCAGTTCAGGGCTCTGAACTTTCTAGGAGGTGGTTAGGGATTTGATGGGAATAAGAGAACAGATTATTTACTATACCCCAAAGGGTAATTTAAAGCCATACCTCACCATCTCATTCTTTGCCAAGCAGTCTGTTTCAAGCTGGAAAATACATGGGCAAATTGGGAAAAAAAGGCAGCCCAAATCTTACAGGGAAGATGGGCAGCATGGGGGAAGCATGACAACACCTCATTCTTTATTTCCTCTTGTAAGGAAGTTAGTATGTAATGACATTTAAAAACGTCTTGTTTAAAACGTGCCGAAAGACTCAGAAGAGGGGAGAAGGCATTTGGAATCCAGGAATGAGGAAATTAAAAGGTTTTGTTGCTCCTACAAAAGATGAGGTGACGTTTAGCACAGAAGACAGTTAGATGCCGCAACGTTGGGCCAAGGAGAAGTCACCTGCCGAAGTGATGGAGAGGAGCTGGCCAATGACTGACTGGGGCAGGAGCCGGAGGGATGGGGACTGTGCCCTGCGGGCTGACTGCGGACCTC
Source organism: Pteropus vampyrus (assembly GCF_000151845.1). Classification (NCBI taxonomy): domain Eukaryota; kingdom Metazoa; phylum Chordata; class Mammalia; order Chiroptera; family Pteropodidae; genus Pteropus; species Pteropus vampyrus. Next base: position 748,096 of record NW_011888829.1, on the reverse strand, counting down.
GGGCGTTGGTTATAATGAGGGCGGTGCGTGTGCTCACCCAGTGGCTTTGGCCTTATTTCTGTGTGACCATGAGATGATGTAGAAGGACAGGCAGGAGCACGGGAGGTGGTTTCTCCAGTGGGGCTGTCCCGTTTGCCAGGGGAGACCGGACGGGCAGAAGGAGCCGTGGCGTTTAAGGTGCTGTGAGCCTGGAGGTAGGTGGGTAACGTCCAGATTTTCGATAAAGGAAACTATCCGGATTCTATGAACATAGATGAGCAGCCGGCAAGAGGGAGTTCTGGAGAGCTGTCCACAGGCTGATGAAACAGATGGTGGGCGAGCACTCAGCAAGGAAGCCGTGATGCTGGGAGGCTGAACAGCCATGCCAGGCGGACCTCATTCCCTTTTCGGATGTGGTTCCTAGATGGGCTGGTGGGGTGAACGATGCAGGCGGAGTCCCTCATGATATCCAGGTGGACGAGGCGGGGCAGTGGGCCTGCGGGTGGCCGATCAGGCCCTGAATTCATAGCAGGCTGAGTGGTCCCACCCAAAGAGCTCTCTCTCAAAATGGTCTGATTTCTAGTCCCAAGGAGTGCGCGTGTGTGCGCGCACGCACAGAATTCTGTTTTCAGCACTGCCCTGTTGAGGGATTTTAGTCTTGACTCGGAGGAGGATGGGCATGGCCTGCTGATGCACTGTGTGGGACTGATTGCTGATTTGTGGAATGACAGGATCACGATCTAAAAATTTCTTTGGGGTCCGGAACCAATAGCAGATCTTGCAGCGGGTAACAAACCGAAATACAAAACCAACCATAAAACAACAAGACAGCTGCCCAAGTACGTGGTGGCTTAACAGCTTCACTGGAGGGCAGTACTCGGGGCGTTGTCCCCTCTCTGTGACCAGCCCTGTGACATGGCTGCTCAGAAGCTCACAGGAGGCCAGGATGTGCTGACAGTTAGGCTCCCAGGTCAGGCGAGCTCGCGATCCTGCGGGTCTTAACACGGGCCTGAGTGCACAAGGGAATGACTGTGGTTGGTGTCGCCCTGGGCGAGATTCTGACACCTAGACCGAGGGGATGGCCTGTGCCTTGCTGGGCGTGTGACTCTGGGAGTGGAACCTGGACGTGCTCAGGTTCCTGGAAGCGAAGGAGGGTGGGAGGGGTGTGGGTGCTGTCTTTAAACGCTTATAGGCTTTTACAGGGGAGCAAGGTATGTGTCCCAGAGACACACCGGATAAGTGATACGAACGTTTCCTGTTTGCCATGGAGCACGTTTTACATGGGTGAGCTCATTTATTCCTCATCGGTCTTAGGATGTGCATTTTGCAAATGAGGAAATGAGGCTTGGAGAGGTTGAGTAACTGGCCCAAGGGCCCTTGCTGGTAAGTGGCTTGTCCTGGGGTGGGGACAGGGATGTGGCAGATGCAGGGGCAGTGGACACTTAGGTCAGATGCAGGGGCAGTGGACACTCTTCAAGCTTTCCCCTGGTGCCACTAGGCACTGTTAGGGGAGCTGCAGAAGCAAACCTCTGTCTTCTTGTGGTTAGAGCAGCAGAGTCTAGATTCTGGAAATCGCTACACACAGGAGAGTTTTACTTTATTTGTTTCAGATGGAAAACCTTGGCGGGTCTCTGTCTTCCCAAAGGGCTTGATTTTACCCAATTTCTCTTCACAAGGGCGGTGTAGTGTGGTACTTGGCATGTTAAGTGGATCTGTATCCCGCTTGGGACACGTAATAGCTATGTGTCCTTGTGTAGGATGTATACCTTGCTGAGCCTCTATGTCCTCATCTGTGAAATGGGGATAATAACAAGGCCTTTTAGACTGAAGGAGATAATTCATACAGTACTTAACACTTAGGAAGCATTCCGTGCGCATAAGCTATTATTTAAATGAATAGCAATATTTAAAGCGCTGTTTTGGTCATCGGGAGTATGAAGATGGAAAACACAAGCTCTCCTATCTCAAAGCCTTTATTACAGGGCATGATTAATAAGCAAATCACTGCGTTAACAGCAGTAGCCAGCAGAAGGGGTTTGGGGATGGGGTGAGGGGTCAGAAACACGCTGGGGTGGGTGGGGGCTGGCATTTGGGAGCAGGGCTCTTGAGAATGAAATTCCACATCTGTGAACCAGGAGGGCCCTGAACGCTGCTCAAGACAGCCATTTATGTAACATCGCATGGAAAGGAATTAAATATTTAGGATTCGGTCTATGCAGTGCATACAAAACAACATTAAAAGGCCATGCCGATACCACAAGCACCAAAAACAAAGCAGGCAAAATGGAAAGCCTTTGAAAGCATTAAAAATAAAAACGTAGGTAACACTTTTCTGCAGCATGAAGAAAATAAAACCTTCTTTCTGGCTGGGCCTGCAGCCGCTATAAGCTTTGCACATCTTTTGGCTCAGAGCAGCTGGGAGGAGCAGAAGGTGCTAAAGAGGAGACGTGGGGAGGTGGAGTGGGGAGGTTTCTGGAAATAAGCTTTTGTGAAGAATCGCGTCTTAAATAGCAAGAGCTCTCGTCAACATTGCTGGTCTGTGGAGTTGCCAAAGGCGTGGCCTCCCCATTCCTGTCCCCATCCTGCCCTGCCAGGGGACAGAGGTTGGGGAGGTTGTGAGAACCCCCAGCCCTGTCTGCCCTCCTTGAACGCCTGGAACATTTCTGGTTTCCTTACTTCTCCTTTCCTCGGGGGCAGGTTTTACTTCTAATGCCAAACCTTTAGCCTCCTAAATTCCTGTGTTCCTTACCCCTGCTCTTTCGGCCTGCTCAAGAACTCAACGTTAATAATGCCGATAAATCTGACGCATGGCTTCCCCAATTTGCTAAAAGAAAGTCTTTCTACTTCCTCTTTCTGTTAAGATGTAACTTTAACTTTTTTATCTCTCTCTCTCTCTCTTTTTTTTTTTTTTTTGGAGTAAAAGCCCTTTGAAGAGGGGACAGAGTCCAACAAGATGTAAGCTTTAACAGGTTTCATCATTAAAAAAAATGTTGCTTTTTAGTTTATTTTTCCTGTATTCATCTACTTTCTACTTAATCTTTGCATTTATCAAGCACAGAGCACAGGCCTCAGGCTAGAAAGATGACTAAGAACTGTCAGCCCCATGGGACACCATGAGACCCTGAGGACCAGTGCTACAGCCGAGGCCCGGGGGGGCCAGGGACAGACCCGAGGGGTCTGAGCTCTCACCATTGGCACCGCAGGAAGAGGAGCTGTAGACAAACCTGAGTGACATTCCTCCCTCCCTCCTCCCTCCCTTTCTTTCTTTCTTCCTTCCTTCATCGATGGAAGTATTGAGCGCCTTCTGCATGCAAGGCACCATGGCTGCAAAATAATCGTTCCCGGTGAATCTTCACCTGGGCAGCCAGTCATCACAGCTGTGGCGCCCGAAACCCTGACACCAACAGACACTGCCGACTGGCTCTGGGAGGGCCTTCTGTCCAAATGCTCCCCTTCTTTTTCAGTCAGACAGGGATATTACTATGATATTTACCCCATGGGGTTGCTGGGAGGATGACATGGGATAAAATATGAGTTCCCGGCATACAGAAGGCAATGAATAGATTTTTTTCTTTCCTTGTTAAAAAGAGGGAGCTCTGGGATGGAGGAAAGACTCTCAGAAGTGGTCCAGCAGCCCATCCCTGTGTCTCTATGATGCTCGAATATCAAGGGAAGAAAAGAACACAGAGGATGTGGGGATGCTGAGAAAGAAGGGGAGGAGCCTCCGCTGCCCCGGGCGCCAGGTCACCCTTCAAAGTCACCTCAGGGTTAAGCTGGACCAATTCCTTCTACTTATCACCATACGCACTGTTTCCAAGTGTGTAAACCACCCTCACCACTCTAGGTAATCCTCCTTCGTTTGGGTCCCCCTGCCCCTGCTAAAGTAAAGCCTATGACGGGGACTCGAGGGGAGTCCCAGGAAGCAGGGGGAGGAAGGGAGGCCAGTGGCGTGTGCGTCAGGCGGACCCCAGAGACCACCCTCTGTGTAGCCGTGCAGAGCGCACCTCACAGTATGCTCCCCAGGACGGGACGCTCGCTCTCTGGCTCTCACACCCGCGGTCGAGGGGTGCTCTCGTGAGTGTTGACTCTCGTGCTCTCCTGTAGGCTGGGGATAAGCGGACTTGTGAAGGGCATTGCATGGAACAGCTTGCTGGGTGCTTGATGTGGGTGCTGTCAGTGTGCCCAGGAGCGCCCACTGCAGTGGGCCAGAGTTGTGGGGTGCTGAGGGAGCTGAGCCTCTGCTCTGGTTCTGTGCACTGAGATTTCAGACTTATTTCAAGGCATTGGGCAGACCCAGCTCCTGGATGGGTGTTTGACCCTGGGGTTGCGTGGCTGGTAGTTCTCAGACATGGCTTCCGGGAAGAGACCAACAAATACTCAAAGCCAGTTATGTCCTTTACCTTGTAGATCATTTGATCGAGTAACAGATCTTGATATCCATTCTTCATTCATCCAAATATATATTGAGGTCTTGCTGTGTGCCAACGGCTTGCCTGGCCCTGACGGTGAAAACGTAAACACGAGAGTGGTTTCTGCTTTTGATGAACTCAGTCTAGCAGTAGAAACTGCTCTTTGAATAAAACAGGATTTTAGGTCAAAGGAATCTGGGAGAGTCGCGTGCCATACCTGTCCTTTTTGGGGACAGTGCATATTAAAAACTCTTGAAGTCCTACAATTAGTAAACCATTTAAATATTGTTTAACTCAACTTTTTAAAAATACTTTTGACCATCACCTACCCAGCCTGCCTCATTCTACTTCCCTGGGTTTTATTGAGATATAATTGACACAATATTGTGGTGTCAATATTGTGGTGTCAATTAGTTTAAGGTATCCAGTATGTTGATTTTACGTGTATGTGTGTGTGTGTGTGTATATATAGTGAAATGATTTCCATAGTAAGTTTGGTTAATATCCATCACTTCACATAGTTATAAATTTTTTCTTATGAGAACTTTCAAGATCTATTCTCTTAGCAATTTCAAATATACAATGTGGTGTTGTTAACTACTTTTGACCATGCTGTACGTTACAGCCCCAGAAATTATGTATCTTCTAACTGGGCGTTCATACCTTTTGACCACCTGCACCCATTTCCGCCACCCCACCCCGGCCTCTGGCAACCACCCGTCTGCTCTCTGTATCTGTGAGCTCAGTTTTTTCAGATTCCACATATAAGTTGAGATTGTACAGTGTTTGTCTTTCTCTGCCTGACTTATTTCACTTAGCATGATGCCCTCAAAGTCCATCCATGCTGTTGCTGATGGCAGTATTTTTTCTTTTTTACGGTTGAGTAATATTCCTGTGTGTGTGTGTGTGTGTGTGTGTGTGTGTGTGTGTGTGTGTGTGTGACATCTTTATCCATCCGTCAGTGGACGCTTGGGTTGTTTTTATATCTCGCCTGTTGTGAATAATGCTGCAGTGAACATGGGGGTGCAGACGTCTCTTCATGATAGCAGTTCCATTTTCTTTGGATAAATATAAATACCCAGAAGCGGAGTTGCTGGCTCAAGCGGTAGCTGCAGCTGTAATTTTTTGAGGAACCTCCATGCTGTTTTCCGTAGTGGCTGCACCGGTCACTCCTCTTTTAGAGAGCGTGGGGGTGGGCGGGGAGTGCCCACGTTCTGGTTCTTCCTCAAGCCCACTCTGGTCAGCGCTGGGAGCACCTGCCAAGTCGCTGGAGCACACGGTCCACGTCCCTCGTGGGCCGTCGTGGATCCCACGTGCCCTTCTCGGCGTCTCGCCACTGCTGCAGGCCCTGTGCCTGGAGGAAGGGCACCGTGAAATCTCATTCACACCGACGCATCAGTGACCGGCTGCCCTTTCAGACTTATTTAATAAAAGAGCTTTAAAAATGGGTGTCTAAGGGAATAATACCCGACCCCAAGGAATGACTCTCTAATGGAAGAGTTTAAAGTGCTATGGCACCTGTTTAGGGAACATAATTTGAGATGGGGTGGGGACAGGTCCCAGTGCTGCCTCTAAAATCGTCTGCCTGAGAAGGTTCCTGCGTAACATACATAACTAGAGCGATAGCCCCCTTCCAGGGTGCTGGGGAAGCCCTGTGTTGCTGATAGTGGATGCACGTGAGAGGAAAATCTGGTGTAAGGCGTGGTCGGGGCCCAGGCGTCAGCGACCGTGTGCCCACTCCGCCACTCCCCTCCCCACCTCCCGTTCATCACTGTCCTGTGTGTATCGAGCTCTTGTTCTTCCAGCCTCTGGGTCACCGTGTGTGAAATAGACGTACATAGGTATGTCTACAGCATGATGGAAACATCGGTCGCTAATATGATTTCTGATTTCTCGTGATCTTGACCCCTTAGAGTAAGGAGTCTTTGGGCAGCAACTGATAATCGTAACTAATATTTCTTGAGCACTTTCTGTGTGCAGGACCCATACTTAGTACTTGATGTGAGTTCCCAGGCTTTTGCCTTGGTTCTTAAAGGATCTGACACAGAAAAAGGATGAGAACCATCTTTCCTTGTTTCTTGTTTCTGTGTCTCCCTTGGCCACCGAAGACTCTGGAAGTGGAGGTGGCGGGAGGAGGAATATGCTGGCATTAGGCGGAAGGAAAGCTGGGTGAGGCGTTTAGAAGGAGAGGAGGCCAGGAAGACGAGGGGAAGAGAAGAGGCACGAGAACGGAGGGCGGCGAGTGTGACGCCTGCGTTTGTCCCTCGAATCCAGTCCCGGCCTTGATCTCCTCGCTGCCCCTGGGGCTGGCCCGCCCTCAGCTTCCAGTTAGGGTTGGCTCCCGGGTGTGCCTGGCAGGAGATAAAGGTGAGAGGAGGGAGAGGTTGGGTGTTTATACCCTGCCACCTCGCCATGGGTTGGCCGTGACTCTGCCAAAGGCTGCATCACCTCGGTACGGCCACCATCTCAGGCTCAGGTCACGGCTCCTGCCTCTGCTCCCCGAGCCCCTGGGTTCTGCCGCCTCCTGCTGCTGCCAGCCCCCATTCCCGGCACTGCCTTCTGCCAGTCTCTGCACCCTGTGCTCAGCTCTGTAAACCGTCTCCTTTTGAAACTCTCAGTTACCCGTTTGGGCATCCTGTCTGTCTGGGACCCTGACATGCAGATAGGAGAGTCACCAGCTCAGAAGGCAGAGCATGGCCGAAGATGTAAAGTGTCCTTTACCCCAAGTACCCCACCCCCAAGTTTTCTTGATGGGGAAGCTCTCTGGGCTGGAACGCAGGGGAAGACAGGTTTGATCTTCATCCCAGGTAGGGCCTCGGGCTTCACCATTGCCTTCCAGGGGGCCCCTCTGCACTGTTTGCAGCAGGAAAGCCTGTTTGTATTGGGAAACCCACATTCTGGGCACACGAATTTGGTGCCCAGATGGTGCCTGTATTTACAAAAGCCCAGCACACTGACAGGACCTGCAGACACATGGATAAACATTTTGCCTTTCTTCTTAGGCAATATTTGAGTCTTTCAAATTTAATTGCTGTCAAGGCAGGATGCTTGCATCCCCGAGGCAAAGCAAATAGTGAGGCCTCCAGTGGGGCTGTGGCTGTGGCAGAGGCTCCAGCCAGGCTCCCTGGCCGCCCCCGAGGTACTTGTCTGTCAGCTCCTTGCTCTTGCTGAGTGTCAAGTGGCCGGGTGGGCTGGGGGTGAGAGAAGCCGAGGGGGCTGGCTGCAGCCTGCCTGGAACCCTGTGGTCGTTTGTTGAGTTTGTTTTGAGGCTAAGAGAACCTGATTTAGCCAAGAAATCAGGTATTTTTCTCAGAAATTAGTGATGGGCACCCCTGGGATCTTGTTTGGGTCTCCGAAGCTGGGTCCAGGAGTGTTCTGTTAGCTGCTAGTGTGTATGACACCTTTGTGCTTATTGGACTGAGGCAGTCCCTCGGGCGGGGGCGGGCCCCTCCTCCCCACCAGAACGCACGGCTGGGCAAGCAGAGCGGTCGCTGGATTTCAGAGCCCAGGTGTCCCCAGGAGGTGGCCTTGTGCAGGGCACAACCTGCTCAACAGTACATGTCCAAGGTCGTTGCTAGTGGTATTCTTATTAAAATCCTCTATCCTTTTTCATCTTTCTCTCCTTTTTTTTTTTTTTTAAATTGCTCTATTCACCCTTCGGATTCCATTCACAAGGTGCTGTGAGAGGCCGTTCTGCGTGTGTCTTCCTTCTCCCTCACCGTGATTGACAAGCCTTTCTTTACATTGTCCAGACAGGGAAGAAGTGTTTGCTGCAGAGTCACAGAGTTCCGTGACAGTCACCCGTTCTAATTTGCCTCAATTATTTCAATCCCTCGCATGTCATAGTGGCGGTTGGATCCCTCCTTGCCTGCTGTGGTTTTACAAAGGGGCCTCGTATTATTCATTCCTTTCTTGAAAGCACATGTGATTGGTGCTCACCCTGCACCGGAAGCTAGGGAGATCAAGATGAATGGACGAGACGAGTCCCTGCCCTTGAGAAACTCATAATCTGGTGGGGGAGCGAGGCGCGTGAACAGATAAGTCACGGGCTGTCGGTGAGCTTGGCGCAGGGGACAGGCATGCGGAGGTGGGGGGGGGGTGCCCAGTGAGGGCCCCCTGCGGGGCGCGGCGGGCCGAGGGCAGCTCTGCCAAGGACCTGCCTGTCGGCCTCTGCTCAGGACGAGTAGACGTGCGTCACTTGAGGAAAGCCAGGGAGGAGAGTAGGGGCAGAGTCGGGGCCAGGTGGGAAGGGCCACCTGGCGGAGCGTGGGGTGTGTGATGGCTGGGGCTGGAACTTTCCGCCGGAAGAGTATGGGATAGTCTGTGTGGAAGAGACACCACAGCTTCCTTTCTGGAATATACTTTCTGGACACAGCAGGGTGGAGTGGGGCGGAGTGGAGAGAGACTCTGCTCAGACAGTTCTGGGTTCTGATCCTGTTGCTGCTACCTCCTTGGGCGTGTCACATCATCTTGAGCCTCCACTTTCTTATTTGTAAAATAGGAGTGACGATCCTAGTAATACCTACCGAATTGGGGGTTGTATACAGGATTAAGCAAGACGCTGTCCATAACAGAGTTCCCGCTGGTGGCATAAGTACAAGACTCGAGTGGGTCACGGTGTGTTGGATGCTGGTTCCCGCAGCCTTCGGAGAGGCTGGCAGAGCTGGGCCAGCGCGTCTGTTGATCCCAGGTGCCTCTTTTCTGTGTGTGCCGTGACACGAGTCAGGTTGGGAACCACTGGTCTGCGAAGCACTCGGCACGGCTCTCCTACTTTCTGAGTCTCCAGGGACTGTGGCTTTGTAGAGCTTGGTCGTTGTTACTATGGAAGGAATGGGGACAGAGAGGAGAGGCTGGAGCCCAGGGAGGTTTCTGAGGTAGAACGGACAGAACGTGCGGACCAGCCGGATGTGAGGGAGGAGGGGCCCCCCTAAAGCGGAGGCGGCATCGAGGGCGACTGGGGTTTATGGTGCTGTTGGGTGGACGGGAGGCCATGCTGTTAATGGAAACTGGAGCGTGTGGGTTTGAGGACGTGGAGGCCGTTTGCCGGACTGCTTTCGGCAGAAGTATAGCAAGTTCGGGAGGAAGGGAGACCGGGTGGGGATGTGGTCGGGGGAATGCTGGGGCCTGTGAGAGACTTCAGGGTGTTTTCGTAGGCCAAGGGGACGGAGGCAGAGGAGTTGAAAATTAAAGACTAAAGGAAAGGAGTACATAACACTTTCCCCAAACTTCGCTTCTTTGAACCGCATCTGTCCCATCGGAGGACTGTCTGCCAATAGCTGGCAGTTGGGCAGTTGTCCAGATGTGATTTACAATAAGGCATTGATTTCATGAGAGGCACTGTCTAAATTATTGCACTCCACCAATTGCCAGGTTCCCTGCTGACATTGAGCCAGGGGTCAAACAATTCAATCAGGTGCCACACTTATAAATTGAAAATCAGTGGGGTGCAAAATGGATTACCATCAAAAACCATTCAGGTGCACAAGCAAATTTTAAAACCCCTAACTTTTAAAAATCACTCCTTTCCTGATTCTTCACAATGCCCCGAAATTGAGTTTTAATATCCCCCAGATAAGCAAGCGTCAATAGAAATGGCTGCAGGGACCATGAGTGGCAAGGGAAGAATGCCCAGTCACGCCTTCCTGTTGGAATTTGCTAACAGGGTGGATTTGTGAATTAATACCTTGGCAATTCTGTTAGATTCTTGAAGGCAGCGGTTCTCAAATTTAAGCGAGCAATGGAATCACCTGGAAGGCTTATTAAAATTGAGATTGCAGGCTTGACCTCCTTGTTTCTGAGTCGGTGTGTCTGGGGTTAGACCTGGGAAATTGCAACTCTAGCAAGTTCCCAGAATGCTGATGCCATGGTCCCAGAAGCACACTTTGAGAACCTTTGCTCTAAGATCTAGGAATATTTTGATAATTTGACTAAGAAAGAGCATACATTGATAATAACAACTTATCGGTAAAGGTCCTATTGGACCAGGTGTTGAGTATGTGAAGGGGCTTCAATTTTTTCCCGGAAACCTGAGAAGAGACTGGTTCAAAGAGATACAGACTGATCTGAGTGCTTTGTCTTCAGAGGTGAGGTTGGGGGATGGGACAGAGAGAAGGGAACAGGCCCCTCCTCTAGCTTGGCATTCCACAGACAGCATGTGCTACAAGCACAAATGACATCATCAAGGCCCAAGCCTGCTCGCTTTTGGTCCGTGCGTACAAAACACCGTTAATGTCTTTCGATGCCAAACTTCCTCCCTTGACTTAAACGCTGATTTCCTTAAACACACATGGGTACTACCTTCTCAGCAAGCCATCAGCCTAAACTGTGGCTCTCCCACCTCCGAATGATGCCAGAGATGTGTTTTTCTAACCGAATCTCTAGTGTTTGATTTTAGTTTCACTCTCCTGCTCTTTTGGAGTCAAAGTTACTGCTTTGCATAAACTATAGGTGTCACCAGGCTCAATATGAAACCAGTCCCTTTCCCCAGGACAGAAAAATGGATCCCAGAAACTGCCTCAAACGTGGTTGCTTCCTCACTGACGCTTGGTTTCCTGCCTCTCTTTGCCAGGAGAGATCGAGCGATGCACATACATCAAATACCACTACTCCTCGGCCAGCATCCCCAGGAACCTCACTTTCAACATCACGAAGACCATCCGCCAGGATGAGTGGCACGCCCTCCGTAAGTCACCTGACTTTCTTCCTTTGGCCGTGACCTTCGGAAAGCATGGGGTTTGGATGCCCATCAACAGCTCGGTCTGGGTAGAAGGCTGTTCTTCTCTCTGAGGCCTGTGGACAGTCTGGGATCAGGGCGGCGGTTCCTGAACGCGTCAGTGTCTGTGGGTCACAGTTGCCTCAGTTGGTTTTGATTCTATTATAAATTTGAGGATTTTGCTTCTGAAATTAAAAACAAACAAACGACTAGCAGTTAGACGATGGTCAGTGATCGCACTTCACTACCCTAGTAGGCATTTCAGATTCCACCTACCGGACCGACTCCTGGGATTTCACTACAGCGTGTCTCCAGGATGCTCGGAGCGTTATTGTGGAAACCTGCTCATCCCTTGTGTCATGCTCTGCACGGGCTGAGATGGCCCGTGATTGCAGGCTCACCGTAACGGGAATTTGCATCTGGGTGGGGTCACTCAGTGGTGGGGCCTGGTCCTCAAATTACAAGTTTCCGGCTCCCCCAGAATGACAGACGCTGGGGCCCTGGTTTGCACTCAGGTGCTCAGCGAGGATCAGAATTCTCACTTCTATTGGTTGGGGAATTTCTTGGTCAGGGATCCTCAGAGACTTAAGTTGTGATGGGAGGGTGACTTAATGAGCAAACAAGAGTGAGTTGGCTATTTTTACTCTTCTTCTCCCTGGGGGATCTGTGCTCGTCTGGGTCAGCAGTGCTCTCCTCCGTTGCTGGCACAGTTCTCCGTGTGAACACATTCTTACTCTTAGTAAGCCCCACGCCGTCACTTCACTGTTGCATTTGTCCTTTCTTTCCTATTCCGGCTCTTTCCACATATCTCAAGGTTAAGATGCAACTCACTTTGATGTGGGAAAGAGGGTCTTTTGTTTCTTGATAAAAAGAATGATAAACTTTGAAGAAGCCTAGAAACACATTTCTTCTCTTTATTGTCGCCTGGTTATCTTTTGCATGCCTGGAACCGACCAGGTACGTTCCACTTTTTGGTTTGAGTTTAATCCAACAACCATACCTTGGGAGTCAGGGGTGGTGAGAGAGACAAGTAAAAATAAACAGGAAAGAGCAATCATTCATTGGTTTCAAGAAAAAGATTGTGGATGGTTGTGACTGATGCCATTGGCCTGAAATGATAGAGCAGGTGTCAGCAGGTGGGGAGGCATCACCTAAATGGTGGCCCTACTAGCTGTATCATTACTAGAGACACTAACCCGAACATGCGGACAGGCTGCTCATGTTCAATGAGCATTTCTACATTCTAGCCACTAAGTGAAGCGCACCACATCCTTATTTAATTCCGGTGTGAAGTTTGCCTCGAAGAGCCGCACGATCGAAGTTCTTAATTTCCCTTTTGGAGGTAGACCTGTAAGGAGCTGCCTCTGTAAATACCTTGAGCATGACTGCTGATTTGTCACATGGCATTGGTCTAGTATAGACAGTTTCGGGAGCCGAAAAAGGATGTTCAAAGTACACAATAAACTTTGTTGAATAACCACTTAAATATAACTTAAGTTATGGGGGTCATAATGGAATCTAAGAAGGAAGAAGTCATTGACATAGCAGCTTCGATTCAAATTCACTCAATTCATCCAAAGTTACCGAGTTTCTGTATGTACCAGGCACGTAGTGGATAGCGAGGCCACAAGGAGCTCTTTCCAGGAGCTCACATCTGGAGGCGGAGGAGGATGGTGGGGAGAGAGATACATTCGCAAGCAAATAATTACCAGGCAATGCGATAATTACGATATAGTAAAATTGCTTCAAGCAATTAAGATAGTTTGTGAAAGTTTTTCAGCAAGAAGGAGAATTATTTTAGTGTCAGTTGCACGGATGCATTTCAAGGGAAACCTGGTAGAACTCTTTTGGCTGTTTACACAGCAGACGTCTGGGATCCAAATAGATTACTCATCGCAGCATCACTGAAAATATGTTACATGATGTCGGCCAAGATGGAGAGAGGGGCTAATGCTAGGGTTTGCGGACTCTTCTTGAGGCCCGTGTCTCCAGGGTCCTCATTCCTAAACCGTAGTGCTGTTGGGTTTTGCAAAAACTAGTGTGACACTTGTGCTGTGATTGGGGTGCTCACAGATCTATTTTTAACTCAGCGACTGATATTTGCAAAGGTTTTGGGCACCCTGTGTTGGCGCAGTGGAGGCTGCCCTTTGGTGTGAGATTCCTATGCCTCTTTCACCGAGTGGCCTAGTGGGCTGTTAAGCAGGCAGAGAACATTTGCCATTCCTGACATCGATGACAGCTATTTTTAGCCAGAGTGCAGGTGAGCATCTGTCTCATCTGAAGTTGGTGTAAGTGTCAATGGCAATGCTGGTGAAATGGGGAAGCACAGTCAATGGCAGTTTTAATTTTCAGAGTTCAGATATTGATGGCACTAAGTAGGAAGTGGACACACAGGAGCCGAGCCCCCTTTGGAATAAAGTAGAAACTATCAAAGATTGGCAGACTCCTATGATCAAGCTTTGGAAATTAAAAAAAAATCAGACTGTTTTCTTTACTTGAGAATCCTGTACTCTTTAATACTGTAAATGGGATCAAATAAATTCATATGATACTAGATTGGTTATCATTTAATAATTTGACTATAATACTTACATTCTATAATTTTTCTTGATACGTAAGTTTTGTCAAAGGAAAGAAATTTGATTTTTTTTTTTTAAAGCAACTTCAGGCAACTATTTTGGACTTCGGTTTTACTTAGGTTATACATTATTCATCATGAATTTGCATGTGGCTGTCAATCAATGATGTGGCAAAAATTTCAAATAGGAAAAGCAGAATTTAAAAATTATGCTGTGGTTCTGCAATGGTTAACCCTACCAATGGGAGGCTTAACTATCTGGCTGTGAGCTCCTTCCCTTTACAGGTGAACAGCAGGTAAAAGGATAAAATGAGCCATAGGCCACGAGGCTTACAAATCCAGGTGTAAATAGATAGATAATAACCACCTTGGGAAGTAAAGGCCAGAGAATTGAGAGAGAGAGAGAGAGAGAGAGTGTGTGTGTGTGTGTGTGTGTTCGTGTGTGTGTGTTTGTGTGTGTGTTCGTTCGTTCGTGTGTGTTCATTCGTGCGTGTGCGCCTGTGTGTGTGTTTGGGGGAGGCTCTGACTGAGGTTTGAATGCTGAACTGTTTGAGTGACTGGGTGATGAGGTTCTGACTTGGCTTGGACGGCACAGGCTGGTGAGGTGTTGTGTGTGCCTGCTTCTCCTTCCTGCGCTGGCCGAAGCTTCCTGGGAGAAGGCAGAACTCCTCCCAGAGTTGGGACCTGTGCCATAGGTCCACGTTGCTCAGGGCAGTCCCCCGCCTCCTTAACTGCCTGCAGCCCCTCCCTGGGCCCCAGGGACCTGAGCCTCTGTGGACTCTGGGTGCGCTGCACTCCTGACCCAGATCCTCCTGCTGCCTCCAGGGCTGAGGCAGGACAGGTGAGTGTCACTGGGCCAGTGAGGATGAAAGGGTGGCTGCAAGAGCTGAGCTTGGCTGATGCCACTCTCCGGGTGGGTTGTCTGGCCTAATGATTCGAGCGTGACAGAATCAGATGAGCAGCGGTCAGGGGAAGCAGGCTGGCTTTGCGGTGGCGTCTGAAGGAGTGCTGCCTCCTCCTCTCACTAGATCCCACAGGCTTTTCTGTGTGAGGTTGCAGTGCTTGTTTGGGGAATGCTGTGTGCTGTGTAAGCTCCAGAGTCCCTGAGGCCATCCCGAGTGGCCTACCTTTGCTCTCCCTGCCCCTGGCGCCACTTCAACATGCCCTTTCAGCTCAGCCAGGGGCCAGGATACTGCCAAGTGGCACTGCAGGGAAGGGGAGCCTGAGGGCCTGTGATGGGGACAGGGCAGCCAGGAGTCTGAGAAAGCAGGGCCTGGGAAGATGTTGTCACTGAGAGGGAGCTGGCATGGAGTGGCGCTGGGCCTGGGGCTGCACTGGGGGACCCCAGGGAGGCTGGCAGGGGCACCCACTGATCCGCTTGGCAGGGGCTCTGGGCAGCTGCTGCGGTTTCTGTGCTAGCGAGCTTTCACAATCCCAGGGATGGGTTCTTACTCGTGGTGACCCCCGCGGAGGCCAGGCCAGCCTTGCAAACAAGAGGCAGCTCACCACAGATTGCACACAAGGCCCTGAGACGCTGTGCTTGTGAGCTCAGGCTTCCTCATTCCACTTGGTGTTTTCAAGATGGAGGTTCCTGCTCACGGTCGATTGCAACCTGGCAGAGGGAGTTGGGGAGCTGGGGGCTCTACTTCCCTCCAAGCAGATCTTCTCTGTTATCTTTCAAGAGGCTGAGAGCCTGGAAAGCTAGATTTTTTTAAAGCCTCCTTAGTCCAGCTAATTAGATGGGACGGTCATGTAGCACATTTCCGGTTGGCCGGGGGAGGGAAAGAGAGGACTTCCAGCACCTCCTGGCCCCCTCCAACCCTGCTGAGGGCCCTGACCCCTCCCCATCAACACCCTCACACAGCGGCCTGGGAAGTGGAATCAGTGGAAGTAAGGAGGGCACTAGGGAAGGGGCATTGGGGACAGGGGGAAAGGGGACAGGTGGAGGCCGAGGCCTTGTGCAGGAGGAAGGACATTTCCATGGACATGTGGCTGAGAGAGAGAGAGGAAATCAAAATGCAGACTGTCTTGTCTAATGCAGACACGTGAACGACACACTTTGCTCCCTGTCCCTGAAGCTCTCGGCCACTCACAACGGGAGCCTGTGGGCTAGCTCAGTCGTGGGGGACCAGCCACCATCCAGGCCACAGGCTGAGAAGCCCAGCCTGTCCTGCTGCTCTGGCGAGGATGTATCTGGCCTCTCCCACACCCTCCCCTCTTTCCAGAATTAGCACATGCTGCCCCTGAACCCTAGTCTCCTGGTGCTTCTGTGACTCCCTCCAGTCACCCCCACATACTGCCCTCCTCTTGGGCCCCAGGCTGCGCCTTGCCCCTCCCCACTGCCATCAGCCTCTGCCCTTGGACTTATGTAGGCCCTTCGCCCAATGGCACTTCCCTTTTCTTTTCTCGATGGGCTGCCCTGGGAGCTCCTGGACCAGCTGGTCATCTGCCCTTTGGGTGTTCCTTCCATGCAGACTTCTGGCCCCCCAGCCTAGGAGCTGTCTTGGTCCCTGGTCCCTTCTTCCTCAGCCATCCCTGGTTATGACAAGATGACTATGGTAGACCAAAGGGCTTGGGATGAAGAGAACAGTGTAATTATAACAACAACACCACCTCTTTGTGCATATCAGCTGTAGTGCTCCTGGGAGCCCAGTCTGAGCTGTTCTGGCTCCTTTGCAGGCCAGGTAACCAAGCCAGGGAGGAGGAGGCAGCCTGCAGGTCCCGTCTTGGCCTTGGGGAAATCTGAGACTGAGAACTCAGAATCCAAGTCTGGACTGTAGCGGGCAGACTCCCTCCAGCTATTTTTTTTTTTCTTTCTGTTTTTGGCTGATGTTATGGAAAACAGCCTAATGAGGTAAACATTCTAGACGTTAGCAGCTTAGGTTCCCTGCAGAGTCAGCCATTTCCCTTCCCCTGAATCCACATCTGAGCCCAGCCAGTGCGAGGCTCTCACTGTGTGCAATCTGTGGTGAGCTGCCTCTTGTTTGCAAGGCTGGCCTCCGCGGGGGTCACCACGAGTAAGAACCCATCCCTGGGACTGTGAAAGCTCGCTAGCACAGAAACTCAACCAATAGAGCATCGCCATATGTCACTTGGTATTCTAAAGTCTTTGCTTTTTGCAAACTATTCCACATCTTTCTGCCCGAACTCAGCCCTTGGAGGGAACGTCGTAAACCTTTCAGGAGACCCACACCCTGCGCTGGCTGCCCCTTGCCTGTACTCCCAAGGGCCCAGGGGTCTTTCTGCAATGAGCCAGGCAGAGAACACATGCCTCTTACCGCAGCGGTACACCTGGACCTCCCTCTGCAGCAGTAACTCGTGCCAGGACACTCCTTGCTTCTGTTAAAACTTACCTGTGCTCAGTCCATCCTCTTAGGCGTCTGCTGGGCAACAGCTTTACTAATTTGGTGAGGGTTTTCTTTTTTCTTTGCCTCCCCTCCCCTCCCCTCCCTTCCCTTCCTTGTGGTGGAAGGAAACTCAAGGTTTATTGTAGAAAATTTTATATTGTGATTCACAGATTATGTGACATAACCTTCTCATTCTCAAAGCATTAAAAACAGTCTAACTGACTCTAAATTCACATTTCCAAGTTGCTTTGTCAGACATTTGATTCGGTTCCTTTCCTCGTATAGGCAGTAGGTAACTGGCTCCCATAAAAGCGAGCTGCTTCAGCAGAGCACAGTGAAAGCCCACCTTCTCTTGCCTTTCAGAGGTTACGTAAGATGCCGGGACACTCACAGTTCAAAGTCGATGAGCTCGTTTGACCTACTGTGTTAATGTCTTCTTGGATTACCTTTCCTGATAGCATTTTTTATTATTCAGAGGACCTAACCCAAGAGAATGACAGTGAGGTGACTGAAGGTCATGTGGAGATACTTTAAAACATAACTCACATGCAGCCAGCTGTCCATCCACCTACTTAGGTGGCTGGCCCAGCAAGGGATCAGTGATGGAGACGGAGGGGACAGAAAGGAGAGTTTCTTTATTTTTTCCCAGACGGCCGGAGGAGCAGAGAAGGGACAAGGCCGGGAGTGGGGGGTGGGGCGGAGTGCAGCACAGCCTTCTCCGTTAAGGACAGCCGTGTGCTGAAACAAATTTGAGAACCGCTGTGGGGGTATAATTGCAGTCTTCAAGCCACAATTCATCTGAACGTGCAGGTCCAATTTTGCGCTGGGAATTAGTTGGGAGTGTGGCCTAGAGGCATTCTCTCAGCTTCTGCGGAATGGAAACTGTTTTCTTCTGGCCGGGCACACTGATAGGGACACCACAGAGGAGAACTGGGCACGACCCCACTGGCATCCTTCAGCCATTTGTTAATTTACTCATTCAATATTCACGGGGTGCCGCATTCTACCAGGAGCCCTGTGTCAGCTGCTGGAGGGGATATTCAAAGATATTCTGCTTTACAAATTGGGCGATGTATTTCCAGGTGCCAACCAGGCACGGGATCAAACCACTCGTTGCTTCCTGTTTATCGACTACCCAGCGAGTGCAGGCTTACGCTGCCGACACACTCTCACCATGGGCCCCAGCCTCAACCCTTCAGTCAGCATGGGGTCATTGCAGGGAAAATAAAAACAAGATGTAGGATAAAACTACCAGATCACAGAGGCATGGCCTGCTTTGTTTTTTTACAGCAAGGAAAGAGTGGGGATGGTTAGGGTCTGCCTCTTCTTGTTCTTCTAGGGGGAGCTGTCCCAGTCTTAGGTGCTGAATGTGGCAGGTGATTGATTTGTCCTTCCAACAGCTAAAACGATGGAAGCTCTCCGTCCAGGCCAGCCACGCAGTGAGGGGCTGGAGCAGGCCCAGGAGCTGAGTGTTCCAGGGGGCAGGGACAGCTCAGCAACAGGGAATGTGGGTTGCATGACATGCGGATGTCTGGGCAGCAGCCACTTGTCAACAAGACAGAGAGTCAGCAGGCATGCATGCAGAGTGCCACTTTGGGGCTTTAGAACTCCATGGTTGAGTAGGGAGGAGGCTGGGCCAAAGGAGCGTGGGCTCCGGTTCTACAAAGAATCTGGGGTATTAGGGAGTTAGAATAAGGAACGGAGAGCAGTGGCTATGAGGGAAGCCCTGTCTTAGGAACTGGGGTACACAGCCCAGACCTACTCATCAGAATCTCCAGAGGTGGGCCCGGGAATCTGTGTGGTTCTCACATACTAAACGCTTGGTCTGGAGGATGCTGGTGGGGGCTGGAGTGGTCAGGGAAGGCTCAGAGGAGCAGAGAGCCTGGGCGGGCTTTCGATGGGAGTCGGCAGAGAGAATATTGTTGCATTTAGCACAATCTCTCGTACAGAAGTGGAACTTAAAAGTGATTTGTGTGCCATTTGTCTTTCCCCTTGGTTATAGCGGTAATTTACTTTCCTTCCACGTTTCTTTTTGTGAGTCTGGTAAAACGCATAGAAGAGGCAAGGTGTATTTCTTTTTTTCTTGCATTTCGTGTATTATCTGCGACCATCCTCCTAAATCCTCCTACTGTGTAGCCTCAAATCTCTATCTTGTATCTCCAGTGTCCTCCCTCACTCTGAAACTGGCTTCAAGCTCCAGGAAGCCAGGGGGGCACCGGACTGCATTCCGGCTCTGTCACGCTCGAAGTTTATGATCCTGGGCACACTGCATGTTGTGAACCCAGTCTACTCATCCCTAAAGCGGTGGTAAATAACACCCGTCCTGAGAGTTATTTTAAATTTTTGTTAAATAAAATGATTCATGTGAAAATCAGTCGCTTTGTAAAGTCTGATGCCACGCAGTCTTAGGTGCTATCATTATTGGAAGACAGAGCTGTGTCAGGCACAGAGATCGCTATGGCATCTGGGGAAAAGACTCTGAAATGACATTTCGTGGACTCAGAGGCTTTTCTATTTGACTCTACACGGCCAAGACAGGTGAGTTTGCCTTGTGCGTGGCTGTGCATATTGCTGGGTTCATCGTGGGTTTGCTACCTGTACAGGTGTGTGTGTGGTG
>NW_011888829.1:725133-727069 GCF_000151845.1 Pteropus vampyrus | reverse complement strand
TGACTCTGGCTTGAGCATGGAGGTCACAGAACGCCAGGAGGCTTGCAGAGTGCTGGGTCACAAATAGCATTTCTCCACGGCAGCCAGCCTTGCTCACGTGGAACTGGGTTCGCTGTGTGCGGGTGGGAGGTGGAACCAGGCCTCAGCCAGTCGAGGTGGGACTTGTCTTGCTTCTCTCTCCACGTGTTCTCTATCTCAGGAGCTTCCATGGAAGGCTGGTAGAGAAGACAATGCAAGCGTTCTTAGCATCTTTACAATTCAGTATTCCAACCAGCACCATCTAAGAGAACTTCCTATAGTGATGGAAATGATCTGTAAACCAGCATTTCTCAGTATGATAGCCGTGAGCCACCTGTGATATTGAGCACTTGAAATATGACTAGTGCAACCAAGGAATTCAATGTATGATTTAATTTAATTGAAATTTAAATTGTCACACGTGGCCAGCGGCTACCATGGTAGAGCCTTTCCAAGCAATCCTCACATTTTTTATATAGATCCTATTTCCAAATTATAAACTGTTGATTATAAACATGAACATTAAGAACAAAACCTGCTAGGTGACCTGTGTGCCCCTACTGTTTCAGGGGCATAGGAATGCAGAATCCCTTGAGTCACCCAGACCCTTGCTTGCCCCTCTGCCCTTGGCCTCCCAGCAGCCCTAACCCCAGGCTGCTTGGGGTGGTTGTGGGCTTCTCTGCTGGCTGCACCCAGTGCGAGTGAGGAGAGGCAGCGGGGGACGGGTTTCATCATCACCTGCACCTAACCTGGGTCGGGCTGTTGCAGGTTGGGTCCTCTGGGAAGCAGACTCTGAAACGGAGTTTAGTGGAAGGGTGTTTATGAAGTACTGTCAGGATCCACACCTGTGGAGAGGAAGGGACAGAGCAGGGGTTTGACAGAGGGTACGTCCAGCTCTGATGCAGGCCCATGACACCCCTCAGAGAGCTCTGGTCCTACAGTGATTCCTGAATAGGGCCAGGATGGCCGGACCTCCCCCTCCCACAGTGGTGGGCTGCCAGAAGAGGCGTCACCTTGACCTGTGGCTCTGTGTCTGAGCAGCCCCTGTGGGGGCTGACCCCTGAAGGCCAACAGCCCTCCCAGAACTGGGGCAACAAGTCCCTCCCTGAAGGGGGTCTGCGCAGTGCCCCGCAGTGTCCACCATGCAGGCCTTTGACTAAAGCCACGTTCTGAGGTTGCCAGTGAGGTGATTGACACTCAGAGATGGAGCACCTCACCCAAAGCTACAGCCAGTAGGAGACAGAGGGGGGACGGCAATCTAAGCCTTCGTGTCTGCAAAATTCATGTTCTTTCCCCAGCCCAAGGGGCCCCACTTACACCTTACGAGATAATCCTACTCATTTTCTCTTCTCCCCTCTCTGTCTGTTTTCCCAAATATTTCATGGTTTTCATTATCCCAAAGGACTGCCTACTTCATCCTCCACCCGCCCCCCACCAACCAGCTACTCACCCTCCATCCCACCATCCACAGTAAACGAAGACCCCCCTCCCTCCAGGAGCAGCCAGGCTAGATACCCCCTTCGTCCAACAGCTCTAGTATTCAAAAGAAATGAAAGGAAGCTATTTATTTTCTGCTTCTGTTTTTCTTTTTCATTTAATTACTGATATCACAACAGGATTTTTTTTCTATTGCTTTTCATTGCAAATGTATAGTATTTCGTCCACATCAAGTTAAATAGGCTTTTGTGAAATAGCCTAGAAACCTAATCATCATTTATTAACAGGCATGACATCTTTGGAAGTGGGTTCTGAATTCTAAATAACTGACTTACAAATGAGATTTTAGAATGAACTCATTTCAGAGCTGGAGACTGTATCTTTCTACTTTCTAGACAATTTCGCCTCTGAATGGTCTTGCTATTTCTCTTCTTTCTACATCTGTTGTTCTTCGGCTGGATCCGCCAAATCAGACACCCTT